>NC_134697.1:5238503-5538503 GCF_050947455.1 Rhinoderma darwinii | reverse complement strand
CTCATCTAGAATATGCTGTCCAGTTCTGGGCTCCAGTTCATAGAAAAGATGCCCTGGAGTTGGAAAAAATACAAAGAAGAGCAACGAAGCTAATAAGGGGCATGGAGAATGTAAGTTATGAGGAAAGATTAAAAGAACTAAACCTATTTAGCCATGAAAAGAGACGACTAAGGGGGGACGTGATTAACTTATATAAATATATGAATGGCACAAAAAATATGGTGAAATCCTGTTCCATGTAAAACCCCCTCAAAAAACAAGGGGGCACTCCCTCCGTCTGGAGAAAAAAAGGTTCAAACTGCAGAGGCGACAAGGCTTCTTTACAGTGAGAACTGTGAATCTATGGAATAGCCGACCGCAGGAGCCGTCACAGCAGGGACAGTAGACACCGCAGGAGCCGTCACAGCAGGGACAGGAGATGCTGCAAAAAGGCAAAGATCATTTATTAGAACAAAAAAAATATCAGCTCCTGTGTGTAGAAATTTTTTACTTCCCCTTTCCTTGGTTGAACTTGATGGACATGTGTGTTTTTTCAACCGTACAAACGATGTAACTATGTAAAGGGGCGTGTCCCTACACAGTCTGAGACTGTGAGCACTGATTGGACAGTATCAGACTGTGCAGGGACACACCCCCAACTGGTAACAGCCAGCAGTCCATTTATTCATAAATTTGTAGGAGGAGAAACAGAGGAACGGTACAAAGCAAAGTTCTAAGAAAAGATGCTCCAGAATTGTTATATTATGGGAAATACAAGTATTTACTAAAACAGACATGTCAGGAGAGGTGGCAGGTCCTCTTGACTGCACCACACATGAGAAATGACAGATCTTTAAAGGGTTTGTCTCATCACGGACAACCCATTCATTGTGGGAGCTGCTGCAGAGATCAGCTGATCACCGTGAGTCCGGCAGTTGAGACCCCCAGCCAACAGGGGGAAGCTGGGGCCGGCCAGACATTTCCCCTGCAGCGGCCCCTACAGGAGAAATGTAGTATTACATGGGGCTCATTCAATTAAATAACAGAGACCATGTAATACATGGATAGCCCGAGCCGGCCGGAATATCCCTGATGCTTGTTAGTGAAGCTCCGCTCTGGCTCATGGAGGGGGGTACCAAGCAGGGGACCCCCTATATGACGTACTCATGGGGATGTCTTGATGGTTATTGATTGCTAAAAATAGTTAAGCTTCCAAAAATTGCATTGTGTAGGAAATAGAAATAAGATGTAATAGTCTTTCCAGTATTTTCCTACGTCCACTTTATTATCTCCACGTGTCCAATGGTGACTGATCAAGTAGAAACAACGACAAAAAGATGTATAGGGAAATATGTGACAGGGGCAAAATAAATTAGACAAGTAGAAGGTCGCAGACTGGGAGTTTCATCGTAGAAGAAGCAGATTTTACAGCAGCACAGAGTATTTCAGGATAGAAGTATGCTGATCTTGTTAAAGGTCACAGAGACTCGCGTAAAGTAAAAAGCAGGGTACCCAGCAGCATAGAGTATGGAAGGAGCGGGATCTCCAAGCAGCATAGAGTATTTCAGGAGGGGAGTGAGAATTTGATAATGGAAGGAACGGGATCTCCAAGCAGCACAGAGTATTTCAGGATATAAGTATGCTGATCTTGTTAAAAGTCACAAAGAGACACCCGCGCAAAGGAAATAGCAGGGTACCCAGCAGCATAGAGTATTTCAGGAGAGGAACATGATGATCTTGTGGGGGGCAGTGACCTGTCCCCTCCTGTAATGATATTAGTGATAACGGGGCTGCATGTGACTGTCACATAGTGGAAAAAGCAAATTCCTCAGTAGCACAGAGTATTTCAGGAAATGAGTATGGTGATCATGTGGGAGGTCACAGACAGAGATTAACGCAGTAGAAGGGGCCGGATGCTTCAATGTAACATGCTGAAATGTGTCCTGTATATTTGTGCATGTTACATGTTAGGAATCCTCTACAAATAATAAAACCTCCTCCCAACCAGTGGATACAATAATCTGATCTGCTGAGCAGCATCTTAATAAATCACAAATTACTGGTCACAGCCTCATCAGTAATCACTAATTAGTGTGTAATTAGAATCAGCGCTTCTAATATGGTAATTCTATCAAACATACAACATACGACCCCCATCAGAGACTCATTACACATAATATAAATCAGCTCATTACCTTGTCGGCACCTCGCGGGTTTTCTTCTGATTTCAGGGTTGTGTTGCGGCGTCGTATCGTGATGACCAGATGTGCAATGTTAGTGATCGGGAATGAATGATATTCCTAAACATATTCTGCACATTGCAGTCTTAGAGCAAGTTGTGATTTTGTTATATTTTGCTGCACACTGTAGATGTGTCGTCAACTCATAAAAACTACAAAATGCCAAAAGTCAGGCACAGTTTTTCCACTCGATACCTCATACGGGTTTCTTTTGAAAATCTTCTATTAATAATTCCTATATCTATTTATCTGGAGGATGTATGACACTATTTATCTAGACGAAGTATGACACTATTTATCTGGAGGTTGTATGACACTATTTATCTGGATGATGTATGACACTATTTATCTGTAGGTTGTAAGACACTATTTATCTGGATACTGTATGACACTATTTATCTGGAGGTTGTATGACACTATTTATCTAGACCAAGTATGACACTATTTATCTAGACCAAGTATGACACTATTTATCTAGACCAAGTATGACACTATTTATCTGGAGGATGTATGACACTATTTATCTGTAGACTGTATGACACTATTTATCTGGAGACTGTATGACACTATTTATCTGGAGGATGTATGACACTATTTATCTGGATGATATATGACACTATTTATCTGGAGGATGTATGACACTATTTATCTAGAGGTTGTATGACACTATTTATCTGGAGGATGTATGACACTATTTATCTGGAGGCTGTATGACACTATTTATCTGGAGGCTGTATTACACTAATTATCTGGAGGATGTATGACACTATTTATCTGGAGGATGTATGACACTATTTATCTGGAGGATGTATGACACTATTTATCTGGAGGCTGTATGACACTATTTATCTGGAGGCTGTATGACACTATTTATCTGGAGACTGTATGACACTATTTATCTGGAGGATGTATGACACTATTTATCTGTATGTTTTATGACACTATTTATCTGGAGACTGTATGAAACTATTTATCTGTAGTTTGTATGACACTATTTATCTGGAGGATGTATGACACTATTTATCTGGAGGATGTATGACACTATATCTAGACGAAGTATGACACTATTTATCTGGAGGTTGTATGACACTATTTATCTGGATGATGTAAGACACTATTTATCTAGAGGTTGTATGACACTATTTATCTGGATGATGTATGACACTATTTATCTGTAGTTTGTATGACACTATTTATCTGGAGGATGTATGACACTATTTATCTGGAGGATGTATGACACTATATCTAGACGAAGTATGACACTATTTATCTGGAGGTTGTATGACACTATTTATCTGGAGGATGTATGACACTATTTATCTGTAGGTTTTATGACACTATTTATCTGGAGACTGTATGAAACTATTTATCTGTAGTTTGTATGACACTATTTATCTGGAGGATGTATGACACTATTTATCTGGAGGATGTATGACACTATATCTAGACGAAGTATGACACTATTTATCTGGAGGTTGTATGACACTATTTATCTGGATGATGTATGACACTATTTATCTAGAGGTTGTATGACACTATTTATCTGGATGATGTATGACACTATTTATCTGTAGGATGTATGACACTATTTATCTAGACGAAGTATGACACTATTTATCTGGAGGATGTATGACACTATTTATCTGGAGGTTGTATGACACTATTTATCTAGACCAAGTATGACACTATTTATCTAGACCAAGTATGACACTATTTATCTAGACCAAGTATGACACTATTTATCTGGAGGATGTATGACACTATTTATCTGTAGACTGTATGACACTATTTATCTGGAGACTGTATGACACTATTTATCTGTAGGTTGTATGACACTATTTATCTAGAGGTTGTATGACACTATTTATCTGGAGGATGTATGACACTATTTATCTGGAGGCTGTATGACACTATTTATCTGGAGGCTGTATGACACTATTTATCTGGAGGATGTATGACACTATTTATCTGGAGGCTGTATGACACTATTTATCTGGAGGCTGTATGACACTATTTATCTGGAGACTGTATGACACTATTTATCTGGAGGATGTATGACACTATTTATCTGGAGGATGTATGACACTATTTATCTGGAGGCTGTATGACACTATTTATCTGGAGGATGTATGACACTATTTATCTGGAGGCTGTATGACACTATTTATCTGGAGGCTGTATGACACTATTTATCTGGAGACTGTATGACACTATTTATCTGGAGGATGTATGACACTATTTATCTGGAGGCTGTATGACACTATTTATCTGGAGGATGTATGACACTATTTATCTGGAGGCTGTATGACACTATTTATCTGGAGGCTGTATGACACTATTTATCTGGAGACTGTATGACACTATTTATCTGGAGGATGTATGACACTATTTATCTGGAGGTTGTATGACACTATTTATCTGGATGATGTATGACACTATTTATCTAGAGGTTGTATGACACTATTTATCTGGATGATGTATGACACTATTTATCTAGAGGTTGTATGACACTATTTATCTGGAGGCTGTATGACACTATTTATCTGGAGGATGTATGACACTATTTATCTAGACGAAGTATGACACTATTTATCTGGAGGTTGTATGACACTATTTATCTGGATGATGTATGACACTATTTATCTGTAGGTTGTATGACACTATTTATCTAGAGGTTGTATGACACTATTTATCTGGAGGATGTATGACACTATTTATCTAGACGAAGTATGACACTATTTATCTGGAGGTTGTATGACACTATTTATCTGGAGGATGTATAACACTATTTATCTGGAGACTGTATGACACTATCTGGAGGCTGTATGACACTACTTATCTGGAGGATGTATGACACTATTTATCTGGAGGATGTATGACACTATTTATCTAGAGGTTGTATGATACTATTTATCTGGAGGATATGACACTATTTATCTGGAGGCTGTATGACACTATTTATCTAGAGGTTGTATGACACTATTTATCTGGAGGTTGTATGACACTATTTATCTGGAGGCTGTATGACACTATTTATCTGGAGGCTGTGTGACACTATTTATCTGGAGGATGTATGACACTATTTATCTGGAGGTTGTATGATACTATTTATCTGGAGGATGTATGACACTATTTATCTGTAGGTTGTATGACACTATTTATCTGGAGACTGTATGACACTATTTATCTGTAGGTTGTATGACACTATTTATCTAGAGGTTGTATGACACTATTTATCTGGAGGATGTATGACACTATTTATCTGGAGGATGTATGACACTATTTATCTAGACGAAGTATGACACTATTTATCTGGAGGTTGTATGACACTATTTATCTGGATGATGTATGACACTATTTATCTAGAGGTTGTATGACATTATTTATCTGGAGACTGTATGACACTATTTATCTGTAGGTTGCATGACACTATTTATCTAGAGGTTGTATGACACTATTTATCTGGATGATGTATGACACTATTTATCTAGAGGTTGTATGACACTATTTATCTGGAGGCTGTATGACACTATTTATCTGGAGGATGTATGACACTATTTATCTAGACGAAGTATGACACTATTTATCTGGAGGTTGTATGACACTATTTATCTGGATGATGTATTACACTATTTATCTGTAGGTTGTATGACACTATTTATCTAGAGGTTGTATGACACTATTTATCTGGATGATGTATGACATTATTTATCTAGACGAAGTATGACACTATTTATCTGTAGGTTGTATGACACTATTTATCTGGAGACTGTATGACACTATTTATCTGGAGGCTGTATGACACTATTTATCTGGATTATACACTACAGTTCAAAAGTTTAGGGTCATTTAGAAACTTTTTGAAAGAAAAGCACAGTTTTTTTCAATGAAGATAACATTAAATTAATCAGAAATACACTCTATACATTGTTAATGTGCTAAATTACTATTCTAGCTCCAAACGTCTGGTTTTTAATGCAATATCTACATAGGTGTATAGAGGCCCATTTCCAGCAACCATCACTCCAGTGTTCTAATGGTACATTGTGTTTGCTAACTGTGTTAGAAGGCTAATGGATGATTAGAAAACACTTGAATACCCTTGTGCAATTATGTTAGCACCGCTGTAAACAGTTTTGCTGTTTAGAGGAGCTATAAAACTGACCTTCCTTTGAGCTAGTTGAGAATCTGGAGCATTACATTTGTAGGTTCGATTAAACTCTAAAAATTGTTAGAAAAAGAGAGCTTTCATGTGAAACTCGACAGTCTATTCTTGTTCTTAGAAATTAAGGCTATTCCATGCGATAAATTGCCAAGAAACTGAAGATTTCCTACAACGGTGTGTACTACTCCCTTCAGAGGACAGCACAAACCGACTCTCACCAGAGTAGAAAGAGAAGTGGGAGACCCCGCTGCACAACGGAGCAACAAGACAAGTACATTAGAGTCTCTAGTTTGAGAAATAGACGCCTCACAGGTCCTCAACTGGCAGCTTCATTAAATAGTACCCGCAAAACGCCAGTGTCAACGTCTACAGTGAAGAGGCGACTCCGGGATGCTGGCCTTCAGGGCAGAGTGGCAAAGAAAAAGCCATATCTGAGACTGGCTAATAAAAGGAAAAGATTAACCCCTTGCGTACCTTCGACGTAATAGTACGTCGCTGGCCGCTTATTCCAGCGTACCTTCGACGTACTATTACGGCGCAGGAATAAACTGTCACTATGTGAAATCACATAGTGACAAAACAACGGCGGCAGCTGTCATTGACAGCTAACCGTCTCTGCTACCGGCATGGGGACCAATTAGCAGTCCCCAATGCCGGCGATTGCTGTGATTGGTCAGTCTCTGAAGACTGACCAATCACAGCCGTCTGTGACGTCGTCTGCAGGAGAAAGCTCCTGTCACTTTCTCTGATCTCCTCACTTCTGTGAGATACGTGAGAAGATCAGAGAAAGCGGTGTAAAAAAAAACCAAAAAACTTTTTATTAACCCCTTCCCGAAAATGGGCGTATAGTAACGCCCTGAGGATGAAGCGGGCACAGGAGCTGTGCTCGCTCCATCTTCATCGGATGTCGGCTGTAATATACAGCCGACATCCCACTGCAACTACAGCGATCACTGTCCTCTCCGATCGCTGTAGTTTAACCCCTTAAATGCCGCTGTCAATAGCGACAGCGGCATTTAAGTGATTGATACAGAGGGAGGGGGCTCCCTCTGCACCCCATTGCCCCCCGCGAAAAATCGCGGGGTTCTGATGGTTGCAATGGCAACCAGGAAGCCTAGCAACGGCTTGCTGGTTGCCAGGTACGGGAGCCTATTAGGTCCTGCCCAAGGCAGGACATAATAGGCTCAACTGTCAGTTGTAAAGTGACAGTTATAATACACTGCACTACATCAGTACATACAGAAGTAGTGCCGTGTATTGTGCAGGGGATCAGAAGATCAGATCTTCCAGTCCCCTAGTATGTGTAAAATAAAAAGTGAAAAAAGTAAAAAAAAAGTTTTAGATAAATAAATAAATACAAGTTTTACGTAATAAAAACAATAATCGCCTTGTTTCCCTGATCAAGCCCTTTATAATTAGAAAAAAAATGAAAAAAAAGACAAAAACTAGACATAATAGGTATCGCCGCGTTCGTATCGGCCTGACCTAAAAAAATATCATATTATTTATCCCGCACGGTGAACACCGTAAAAAAAATACCATAAAAAACAATGGCAGAATTTCCTTTTTTGGTCACGTTGTTTCCAAAAAAATGGAATAAAAAGTGATCAAAAAGTCGCGCGTAGCCAAACATGGTACCAATAAAAACGACAGTGTGTCACGCAAAAAATGTATGTACTCCGCACAAATTACATATGCCCCCACATTATAAACTGAAACACCAGTAAGACACTAAACAAAACTACTACCAAGCAAAATCTGCGCTCCAAAAGCCAAATGGCGCTCCTTCTGGGCCTGGCAGTGTGCCCAAACAGCGGTTTATGACCACATATGGGGTATTACCGTACTCTGGAGAACCGCTTAACAATTTATGGGGCGTATGTCTCCGGTGGTACAAGCTGGGCCCAACGCATTGGGCACTGAAATAGCATATATGTGGAAAATATCAATTTTCAATCTGCAACTTCCACTGTGCAGTAATTTCTGAAAAACCTTTGGGGGTCAAAATGCTCACTACACTTCTAGATGAATTCCTTGAGGGGTGTAGTTTCCTAAATGGGGTCACTTCTCGGGAGTTTTCACTGTACTCGTACCTCAGCGCAATGCAACATGGCGTCAAAAACAAATTTTGTAAAATCTCCACTCCAAAAACGAAATTACACTTTTTCCGTTTAGACCCTTGCCGTATGTCCAAATAGCCGTTTACAACCACATATTGGGTATTTCCGTAATCAGGAGAAATTGTGTAACACATTTTGGGGTGTCTTTTCTCCTGTATTCCTTGTGGAAATGAAAAATTCTGAGCTAAAGCTACAGGTTATTGGAAAAAAAAAATGTTTTCATTTTCACGGATCAATTCTAATAAAATCTATAAAACACCTGAGGGCTCAAAATGCTCACTACACCTCTAATTTAATTCTTTCAGGGGTATAGTCTCCAAATTGGGATCACATCTGGGGAATTTCTACTGTACTGGTACTTCAGGGACTCTGCAAATGCGACATGGCCCCCAGAAACCAATTCAGCAAAATCTGAGCTGCAAAATACAAATGGTGCTCCGTCCCTTCTGAGCCCTGCCATGGGTCCAAACAGCAGTTTATTACCACATAATGGGGTATTTCCGTAATCAGGAGAAATTGCTTTACAAATTTTGAGGTGCTTTTTCTCCTTTATTCCTTATAAAAATTAGAAAATTCTGTGTTTTTTCCAAAAAAAAGTCTCTTTTCATCTTCACAGACTAATTCCAATAAATTCAGCAAAAAACCTGTGGGGTCAAAATGATAACTATACCACTAGAAAAATTCCTTGAGGGGTATAGTTTCCAAAATGGGGTCACTTTTGGGGGGATTCCACTGTTTAGGTCCCTCCAGGGCGTTGCAAACGTGACACGGCACTGAGAACCATTCCAGTAAAATCAGAGCTCCAAAATCCAAATGGGGGTCCTTCCCTTCTGAGCCCTGCTGTGGGTCCAAACAGCAGTTTATTACCACATATGGGGTATTTCCGTAATCGCAAGAAATTGCTTTACAAATGTTGGGGTGCTTTCTCTCCTTTATTTCTTGCAAAAATTAGAAATTTTTACGTTTTTCCAGAAAAAAAGTAGATTTTCATTTTCACAGACTAACTCCAGAAAATATAGCAAAATAGGGGTGTCGTTTAAAAAATGGGGGTCACTTTTGGGGGTTTCCACTGTTATGGCACCACAAGACCTCTTCAAACCTGACATGGTGCCTAAAATATATTCTGAAAAAAGGAGGCCCCAAAATCCAAGAGGTGCTCCTTTGCTTCTGAGGCCTGTGTTTCAGTCCATTAGCGCACTAGGGCCACGTGTGGGATATTTCTAAAAACTGCAGAATATGGGCAATAAATATTGAGTTGCATTTCTCAGGTAAAACCTTCTGTGGTACAGAAGAAAATGTATTACATATGAATTTTGTAAAAAAAAATGAAATTTGAAAATTTCAGCTCTACTTTCCTTCAATTCCTGTAAAACGCCTAAAGGGTCGAAACACTTTCTTAATGCTGTTTTGGATACTTTGAGGGGTGCAGTTTTCAAAATGGGGTGTTTTATGGGGGTTTCTAATATATAGGGCACTCAAAACCACTTCAGAACTGAACTCGTCCCTGAAAAAATCGCTTTTTGAAATTTTCTTAAAAATATGAGAAATTGCTGCTAAAGTTCTAAGCCTTGTGAGGTCATAGAAAAATAAAAGGATGTTCAAAAAACGATGCAAACATAAAGTAGACATATGGGAGATGTTAATTGGTAACTATTTTGTGTGGTATTACCATCTGTTTTATAAGCAGATGCATTTAAAATTGGAAAAATCATAATTTCTTCATATTTTCGCTAAATGTTGGTGTTTTTCACAAATAAGCAGAGAATTTATCGACCAAATTTTTGCACTAAACTAAAGTACAATATGTCACGAGAAAACAATTTCAGAATCAATTGGATAGGTAAAAGCATTCCAGAGTTATTACCACATAAAGTGACACATGTCAGATTTGAAAAAATGGGTCTGGTCCTCAAGGCCAAAATGAGCTGGGTACTCAAGGGGTTAATATGGGCAAAAGCACACAGACATTGGACAGAGGAAGATTGGAAAAAAGTGTTATGGACAGACGAATCGAAGTTTGAGGTGTTTGGATCACACAGAAGAACATTTGTGAGACGCAGAACTACTGAAAAGATGCTGGAAGAGTTCCTGACGCCATCTGTCAAGCATGGTGGAGGTCATGTGATGGTCTGGGGTTGCTTTGGTGCTGGTAAAGTGGGAGATTTGTACAAGGTATAAGGGATTTTGAATAAGGAAGGCTATCACTCCATTTGGCAACGTCATGCCATACCGTGTGGACAGCGCTTGATTGGAGCCAATTTCATCCTACAACAGGACAATGACCCAAAGCACCGCCAAATGATGCAAGAACTATTTAGGGAAGAAGCCGGCAGCTGGTATTCTATCTGTAATGGAGTGGCCAGCGCAGTCACCAGATCTCAACCCCATAGAGCTGTTGTGGGAGCAGCTTGACCGTATGGTACGCAAGAAGTGCCCATCAAGCCAATCCAACTTGTGGGAGGGGCTTCTGGAAGCATGGGGGGAAATTTCTCCCGATTACCTCAGCAAATTAACAGCTAGAATGCCAAAGGTCTGCAATGCTGGAATTGCTGCAAATGGAGCATTCCAAGACCAAAGCAAAGTCTGAAGGAGAAAATCATTATTTCAAATAAAAATCATTATTTCTAACCTTGTCAATGTCTTGACTATATTTTCTAGTCATTTTGCAACTCATTTGATAAATATAAGTGTGAGTTTTCATGGAAAACACAAAATTGTCTGGGTGACCCCAAACTTTTGAACGGTAGTGTATATGACACTATTTATCTGGATGATGTATGATACTATTTATCTGTAGGATGTATGACGCTATTTATCTGGAGGATGTATGACACTATTTATCTGTAGGATGTATGACGCTATTTATCTGGAGGATGTATGACACTATTTATCTGGAGGATGTATGACACTATTTATCTGGAGGATGTATGACACTATTTATCTGGAGGATGTATGACGCTATTTATCTGGAGGATGTATGACACTATTTATCTGGAGGCTGTATGACACTATTTATCTGGAGGCTGTATGACACTATTTATCTAGAGGATGTATGACACTATTTATCTGTAGGATGTATGATCATATTTATCTGTAGGATGTATGACACTATTTATCTGGAGGATGTATGACACTATTTATCTGGAGACTGTATGACACTATTTATCTGAACGATGTATGACACTATTTATCTGGAGGCTGTATGACACTATTTATCTGGAGGATGTATGACACTATTTATCTGGAGGATGTATGACACTATTTATCTGGAGGATGTATGACACTATTTATCTGGTGGTTATATGACGCTATTTATCTGGAGGATGTATGACACTATTTATCTGGAGGTTGTATGACACTATTTATCTGGTGGTTATATGACACTATTTATCTGGAGGATGTATGACACTATTTATCTGGTGGTTATATGATGCTATTTATCTGGAGGATGTATGACACTATTTATCTGGAGGTTGTATGACACTATTTATCTGGTGGTTATATGACACTATTTATCTGGAGGATGTATGACACTATTTATCTCGAGGCTGTATGACACTATTTATCTGGAGGATGTATGACACTATTTATCTGGAGGATGTATGACACTATTTATCTGGAGGATGTATGACACTATTTATCTGGAGGATGTATGACACTATTTATCTGGAGGATGTATGACACTATTTATCTGGAGGATATGACACTATTTATCTGGAGGATGTATGACGCTATTTATCTGGAGGATGTATGACACTATTTATCTGGAGGCTGTATGACACTATTTATCTGGAGGCTGTATGACACTATTTATCTAGAGGATGTATGACACTATTTATCTGTAGGATGTATGATCATATTTATCTGTAGGATGTATGACACTATTTATCTGGAGGATGTATGACACTATTTATCTGGAGACTGTATGACACTATTTATCTGAACGATGTATGACACTATTTATCTGGAGGCTGTATGACACTATTTATCTGGTGGTTATATGACACTATTTATCTGGAGGATGTATGACACTATTTATCTGGAGGATGTATGACACTATTTATCTGGTGGTTATATGACGCTATTTATCTGGAGGATGTATGACACTATTTATCTGGAGGTTGTATGACACTATTTATCTGGTGGTTATATGACACTATTTATCTGGAGGATGTATGACACTATTTATCTGGTGGTTATATGATGCTATTTATCTGGAGGATGTATGACACTATTTATCTGGAGGTTGTATGACACTATTTATCTGGTGGTTATATGACACTATTTATCTGGAGGATGTATGACACTATTTATCTCGAGGCTGTATGACACTATTTATCTGGAGGATGTATGACACTATTTATCTGGAGGATGTATGACACTATTTATCTGTAGGATGTATGACACTATCTGTAGGATGTATGACACTATTTATCTGTAGGATGTATGACACTTTATCTGGAGGCTGTATGACACTTTATCTGGAGACTGTAGGACACTATTTTTTCTGGAGGCTGTATGACACTATTTATCTGGAGGATGTATGGCACTATTTTTCTGGAGGATGTATGACACTATTTATCTGGAGGATGTATGACACTAGTTATCTGGAGGCTGTATGACACTATTTATCTGGAAACTGTATGACACTATTTATCTGGAGACTGTATGACACTATTTATCTGGAGGTTGTATGACTCTATTTATCGAAAGACTGTATGACACCATTTATCTGGAGACTGTATGACACTATTTATCGGGACGATGTATGACACTATTTATCTGGACGATGTATGACACTATTTATCTGGATGATGTATGACACTATTTATATGGATTATATATGACACTATTTATCTGGAGACTGTATGACACTATTTATCTGAACGATGTATGACACTATTTATCTGGAGGCTGTATGACACTATTTATCTGGTGGTTATATGACACTATTTATCTGGAGGATGTATGACACTATTTATCTGGAGGATGTATGACACTATCTGGAGGATGTAAGACACTATTTATCTGGTGGTTATATGACGCTATTTATCTGGAGGATGTATGACACTATTTATCTGGAGGTTGTATGACACTATTTATCTGTTGGTTATATGACACTATTTATCTGGAGGATGTATGACACTATTTATCTGGAGGCTGTATGACACTATTTATCTGGAGGATGTATGACACTATTTATCTGGAGGATGTATGACACTATTTATCTCGAGGCTGTATGACACTATTTATCTGGAGGATGTATGACACTATTTATCTGGAGGATGTATGACACTATTTATCTGGAGGATGTATGACACTATTTATCTGGAGGATGTATGACACTATTTATCTGGAGGATGTATGACACTATTTATCTGGAGGATATGACACTATTTATCTGGAGGATGTATGACGCTATTTATCTGGAGGATGTATGACACTATTTATCTGGAGGCTGTATGACACTATTTATCTGGAGGCTGTATGACACTATTTATCTAGAGGATGTATGACACTATTTATCTGTAGGATGTATGATCATATTTATCTGTAGGATGTATGACACTATTTATCTGGAGGATGTATGACACTATTTATCTGGAGACTGTATGACACTATTTATCTGAACGATGTATGACACTATTTATCTGGAGGCTGTATGACACTATTTATCTGGTGGTTATATGACACTATTTATCTGGAGGATGTATGACACTATTTATCTGGAGGATGTATGACACTATTTATCTGGTGGTTATATGACGCTATTTATCTGGAGGATGTATGACACTATTTATCTGGAGGTTGTATGACACTATTTATCTGGTGGTTATATGACACTATTTATCTGGAGGATGTATGACACTATTTATCTGGTGGTTATATGATGCTATTTATCTGGAGGATGTATGACACTATTTATCTGGAGGTTGTATGACACTATTTATCTGGTGGTTATATGACACTATTTATCTGGAGGATGTATGACACTATTTATCTCGAGGCTGTATGACACTATTTATCTGGAGGATGTATGACACTATTTATCTGGAGGATGTATGACACTATTTATCTGTAGGATGTATGACACTATCTGTAGGATGTATGACACTATTTATCTGTAGGATGTATGACACTTTATCTGGAGGCTGTATGACACTTTATCTGGAGACTGTAGGACACTATTTTTTCTGGAGGCTGTATGACACTATTTATCTGGAGGATGTATGGCACTATTTTTCTGGAGGATGTATGACACTATTTATCTGGAGGATGTATGACACTAGTTATCTGGAGGCTGTATGACACTATTTATCTGGAAACTGTATGACACTATTTATCTGGAGACTGTATGACACTATTTATCTGGAGGTTGTATGACTCTATTTATCGAAAGACTGTATGACACCATTTATCTGGAGACTGTATGACACTATTTATCGGGACGATGTATGACACTATTTATCTGGACGATGTATGACACTATTTATCTGGATGATGTATGACACTATTTATATGGATTATATATGACACTATTTATCTGGAGACTGTATGACACTATTTATCTGAACGATGTATGACACTATTTATCTGGAGGCTGTATGACACTATTTATCTGGTGGTTATATGACACTATTTATCTGGAGGATGTATGACACTATTTATCTGGAGGATGTATGACACTATCTGGAGGATGTAAGACACTATTTATCTGGTGGTTATATGACGCTATTTATCTGGAGGATGTATGACACTATTTATCTGGAGGTTGTATGACACTATTTATCTGTTGGTTATATGACACTATTTATCTGGAGGATGTATGACACTATTTATCTGGAGGCTGTATGACACTATTTATCTGGAGGATGTATGACACTATTTATCTGGAGGATGTATGACACTATTTATCTGGAGGATGTATGACACTATTTATCTGTAGGATGTATGACACTATCTGTAGGATGTATGACACTATTTACCTGTAGGATGTATGACACTTTATCTGTAGGATGTATGACACTTTATCTGGAGGCTGTATGACACTATTTATCTGGAGGATGTATGACACTATTTTTCTGGAGGATGTATGACACTATTTATCTGGAGGATGTATGACACTAGTTATCTGGAGGCTGTATGACACTATTTATCTGGAGACTGTATGACACTGTTTATCTGGAGGCTGTATGACACTATTTCTCTGGAGGTTGTATGACACTATTTATCGAAAAAATTGTATGACACTGATTATATGGATGATGTATGACACCATTTATCTGGAGACTGCATGACACTATTTATCGGGATGATGTATGACGCTTTATCTGGACGTTGTATGACACTATTTATCTGGATGATATATGACACTATTTATCTGGATGATGTATGACACTTTATCTGGAGGATGTATGACAATATTTATCTTGAGGATGTATAACACTACTTATCTGGAGGTTGTATGACACTATTTATCTGGAGGTTGTATGACACTATTTATCTGGATGATATATGACACTATTTATCTGGATGATGTATGACACTTTATCTGGAGGATGTATGACAATATTTATCTGGAGGCTGTATGACACTATTTATCTGGAGGATGTATGACACTATTTATCTGGAGGATGCATGACACTATTTATCTGGAGGATGTATGACACTATTTATCTGGAGGATGTATGACACTATCTGTAGGATGTATGACACTATTTATCTGTAGGATGTATGACACTTTATCTGGAGGCTGTATGACACTTTATCTGGAGACTGTAGGACACTATTTATCTGGAGGCTGTATGGCACTATTTATCTGGAGAATGTATGACACTATTTTTCTGGAGGATGTATGACACTATTTATCTGGAGGATGTATGACACTAGTTATCTGGAGGCTGTATGACACTATTTATCTGGAGACTGTATGACACTATTTATCTGGAGGCTGTATGACACTATTTCTCTGGAGGTTGTATGACACTATTTATCGAAAGACTGTATGACACTAATTATATGGATGATGTATGACACCATTTATCTGGAGACTGTATGACACTATTTATCGGGACGATGTATGACACTATTTATCTGGACGATGTATGACACTATTTATCTGGATGATATTTGACACTATTTATCTGGATGATGTATGACACTTTATCTGGAGGTTGTATGACACTATTTATCTGGATGATATATGACACTATTTATCTGGATGATGTATGACACTTTATCTGGAGGATGTATGACAATATTTATCTTGAGGATGTATAACACTACTTATCTGGAGGCTTTATGACACTATTTATCTGGACGATGTATGACAATTTATCTGGAGGTTGTATGACACTATTTATCTGGACGATGTATGACACTATTTAACTCATCGATGTATGACACTATTTATCTGGAGGATGTATGACACTATTTATCTGGAGGATGTATGACACTATTTATCTGGAGGATGTATGAAACTATTTATCTGGAGGCTGTATGACACTATTTATCAGGAGGATGTATTACACTAATTATCTGGAGGTTGCATGTCACTATTTATCTGAACGATGTATGATACTATTTATCTGTAGGATGTATGACACTATTTATCTGTAGGATGTATGACACTATTTATCTGGAGGCTGTATGACAATATTTATCTGGATGATGTATGATACTATTTATCTGGAGGCTGTATGACACTATTTATCTGGATGATGTATGACACTATTTATCTGAACGATGTATGATACTATTTATCTTGAGGCTGTATGACACTATTTATCTGAACGACGTATGACACTATTTATCTGGCGGTTGTATGACACTATTTATCTGGATGATGTTTGACACTATTTAGCTGGATGATGTATGACACTATTTATCTGGCGGTTGTATGACACTATTTATCTGGATGATGTATGACACTATTTAGCTGGACTATGTATGACACTATTTATCTGAACGATGTATGACACTATTTATCTGGAGGATGTATGACACTATTTATCTGTAGGATGTATGACACTATTTATCTGGAGGCTGTATGACACTTTATCTGGAGGATGTATGACAATATTTATCTTGAGGATGTATAACACTACTTATCTGGAGGCTTTATGACACTATTTATCTGGACGATGTATGACAATTTATCTGGAGGTTGTATGACACTATTTATCTGGACGATGTATGACACTATTTAACTCATCGATGTATGACACTATTTATCTGGAGGATGTATGACACTATTTATCTGGAGGATGTATGACACTATTTATCTGGAGGATGTATGAAACTATTTATCTGGAGGCTGTATGACACTATTTATCAGGAGGATGTATTACACTAATTATCTGGAGGTTGCATGTCACTATTTATCTGAACGATGTATGATACTATTTATCTGTAGGATGTATGACACTATTTATCTGTAGGATGTATGACACTATTTATCTGGAGGCTGTATGACACTATTTATCTGGATGATGTATGATACTATTTATCTGGAGGCTGTATGACACTATTTATCTGGATGATGTATGACACTATTTATCTGAACGATGTATGATACTATTTATCTTGAGGCTGTATGACACTATTTATCTGAACGACGTATGACACTATTTATCTGGCGGTTGTATGACACTATTTATCTGGATGATGTATGACACTATTTAGCTGGATGATGTATGACACTATTTATCTGGCGGTTGTATGACACTATTTATCTGGATGATGTATGACACTATTTAGCTGGAGGATGTATGACACTATTTATCTGAACGATGTATGACACTATTTATCTGGAGGATGTATGACACTATTTATCTGTAGGATGTATGACACTATTTATCTGGAGGCTGTATGACACTATTTATCTGGAGGATGTATGACACTATTTATCTGGATTATATATGACACTATTTATCTGAACGATGTATGACACTATTTATCTGGCGGTTGTATGACACTATTTATCTGGATTATGTATGACACTATATAGCTGGACGATGTATGACACTATTTATCTGGCGGTTGTATGACACTATTTATCTGGATGATGTATGACACTATTTAGCTGGACTATGTATGACACTATTTATCTGAACGATGTATGACACTATTTATCTGGAGGATGTATGACACTATTTATCTGGAGGATGTATGACACTGTTTATCTGTAGGATGTATGACACTATTTATCTGGAGGCTGTATGAAACTATTTATCTGGAGGCTGTATGACACTATTTATCTGGAGGATGTATGACACTATTTATCTGGAGGATGTATGACACTATTTATCTGGAGGATGTATGACACTATTTATCTGTAGGATGTAGGACACTATTTATCTGGAGACTGTATGACACTATTTATCTGGAGACTGTATGACACTATTTATCTGGAGGTTGTATGACACTATTTATCGAAAGACTGTATGACACTAATTATATGGATGATGTATGACACCATTTATCTGGAGACTGTATGACACTATTTATCGGGACGATGTATGACACTATTTATCTGGACGATGTATGACACTATTTATCTGGATGATGTATGACACTATTTATATGGATTATATATGACACTATTTATCTTGAGACTGTATGACACTATTTATCTGAACGATGTATGACACTATTTATCTGGAGGCTGTATGACACTATTTATCTGGTTGTTATATGACACTATTTATCTGGAGGATGTATGACACTATTTATCTGGAGGATGTATGACACTATCTGGAGGATGTAAGACACTATTTATCTGGTGGTTATATGACGCTATTTATCTGAAGGATGTATGACACTATTTATCTGGAGGTTGTATGACACTATTTATCTGTTGGTTATATGACACTATTTATCTGAAAGATGTATGACACTATTTATCAGGAGGATGTATGACACTATTTATCTGGAGGATGTATGACACTATTTATCTGGAGGATGTATGACACTATTTATCTGTAGGATGTATGACACTATCTGTAGGATGTATGACACTATTTACCTGTAGGATGTATGACACTTTATCTGTAGCATGTATGACACTTTATCTGGAGGCTGTATGACACTAATTATCTGGAGGATGTATGACACTATTTTTCTGGAGGATGTATGACACAATTTATCTGGAGGATGTATGACACTAGTTATCTGGAGGCTGTATGACACTATTTATCTGGAGACTGTATGACACTATTTATCTGGAGGCTGTATGACACTATTTCTCTGGAGGTTGTATGACACTATTTATCGAAAAAATTGTATGACACTAATTATATGGATGATGTATGACACCATTTATCTGGAGACTGTATGACACTATTTATCGGGACGATGTATGACACTATTTATCTGGACGATGTATGACACTATTTATCTGGATGATATTTGACACTATTTATCTGGATGATGTATGACACTTTATCTGGAGGTTGTATGACACTATTTATCTGGATGATATATGACACTATTTATCTGGAGGATGTATGACACTGTTTATCTGCAGGATGTATGACACTATTTATCTGGAGGCTGTATGACACTATTTATCTGGAGGCTGTATGACACTATTTATCTGGAGGATGTATGACACTATTTATCTGGAGGATGTATGACACTATTTATCTGGAGGATGTATGACACTATTTATCTGTAGGATGTATGACACTATCTGTAGGATGTATGCCACTATTTACCTGTAGGATGTATGACACTTTATCTGTAGGATGTATGACACTTTATCTGGAGGCTGTATGACACTATTTATCTGGAGGATGTATGACACTATTTTTCTGGAGGATGTATGACACTATTTATCTGGAGGATGTATGACACTAGTTATCTGGAGACTGTATGACACTATTTATCTGGAGGCTGTATGACACTATTTCTCTGGAGGTTGTATGACACTATTTATCTGGATGATGTATGACACTATTTAGCTGGACTATGTATGACACTATTTATCTGGAGGATGTATGATCATATTTATCTGGATGATGTATGACACTAGTTATCTGGAGGTTATATGACACTATTTATCTGGAGGATGTATGACACTAGTTATCTGTAGGATGTATGACACTATTTATCTGGAGGATGTATGACACTATTTATCAGGAGGATGTATTACACTAATTATCTGGAGGTTGTATGACACTATTTATCTGAACGATGTATGATACTATTTATCTGTAGGATTTATGACACTATTTATCTGTAGGATGTATGACACTATTTATCTGGAGGCTGTATGACACTATTTATCTGGAGGCTGTATGACACTATTTATCTGGAGGATGTATGACACTATTTATCTGTAGGCTGTATGACACTATTTATCTGTAGGATGTATGACACTATTTATCTGTAGGATGTATGACACTATTTATCTGGAGGCCAGCATCCCGGAGTCGCCTCTTCACTGTAGACGTTGACACTGGCGTTTTGCGGGTACTATTTAATAAAGCTGCCAGTTGAGGACCTGTGAGGCGTCTATTTCTCAAACTAGAGACTTTATTGTACTTGTCTTGTTGCTCAGTTGTGCAGCGGGGCCTCCCACTTCTCTTTCTACTCTGGTTAGAGCCTGTGTGTGCTGTCCTCTGAAGGGAGTAGTACACACCGTTGTAGGAAATCTTCAGTTTCTTGGCAATTTCTCGCATGGAATAGCCTTAATTTCTAAGAACAAGAATAGACTGTCGAGTTTCACATGAAAGCTCTCATTTTCTAGCCGTTTTGAGAGTTTAATCGAACCCACAACTGTAATGCTCCAGATTCTCAACTAGCTCAAAGGAAGGTCAGTTTTATAGCTCCTCTAAACAGCAAAACTGTTTACAGCGGTGCTAACATAATTGCACAAGGGTATTCAAGTGTTTTCTAATCATCCATTAGCCTTCTAACACAGTTAGCAAACACAATGTACCATTAGAACACTGGAGTGATGGTTGCTGGAAATGGGCCTCTATACACCTATGTAGATATTGCATTAAAAACCAGACGTTTGCAGCTAGAATAGTCATTTAGCACATTAACAATGTATAGAGTGGATTTCTGATTCATTTAATGTTATCTTTATTGAAAAAAACTGTGATTTTCTTTCAAAAATAAGGAAATTTCTAAGTGACCCTAAACTTTTGAACGGTAGTGTATATATATATATGTGTGTGTGTGTGTGTGTGTGTGTGTGTGTCTGATCAGCAATACTGCATGTTAGTTTCAATAAATTTAAATTATAGATGGGCCCCAAATATTGCCCAATATTTAGGAGCATTGGACCTTAGTAATTTTCCAGCAGTGGGCTAATATATGGGCCTCTGTGCCTTTAAATGAGAGTGAAAAAGCTTCAGCTTTTTAAGGAGATAAGATCTTTCTGATAAGGCGGCGGCTATACCAGTGTCAAATGTAAAGCAATATTGTGGCGGCTGTGAGCGGATGCAGCAAGTAAGTGCGGTTCGCTATTAAAGAGACAATCCCTAATTATAACGGCATGCCCAGACGTGGCGGATTTCTTCCGCAACTGTCCGCATCTGCAGATTCTGTTGCGGCTCTGCCCAAAATGGGCATTAAATTGATGCGGGCTGGCCGTTGCGTATTGAGGTGAAAGTAAAAGAATTTCATACTTACCGGCCGTTGTCTTGGTGACGCGTCCCTCTTTCGGCATCCAGCCCGACCTCCCTGGATGACGCGGCAGTCCATGTGACCGCTGCAGCCTGTGATTGGCCTGTGATTGGCTGCGGCCTGGGATTGGCCTGTGATTGGCTGCAGCCGTCACTTAGACTGAAACGTCATCCTGGGAAGCCGGACTGGAGGAAGAAGCAGGGAGTTCTCGGTAAGTAAGAACTTCTATTTTTTTTTACAGGTTGCTGTATATTGTGATCGGAAATCAATGTCCAGGGTGCAGAAACAGTTACTGCCGATCGCTGAACTCTTTCAGCACCCTGGACAGTGACTATTTCCTGACGTCGCCTAGCAACGCTCCCGTAATTATGGGTGCACACACGTAGTCACCCGTAATTACGGGAGCCCCATTGACTTCCTCAGTCTGGCTGTAGACCTAGAAATACAAAGGTCCAGCCAGAATGAAGAAATGTCATGTTAGTAAAACCAATACGCTCCGCAGCACACATAACATGTACATGACATCTGCGCACTTCATTGCAGAATTTTGAATCTCCATTGAAGTCAATGGAGAAATTCCGCAATGAGTCCGCAACAAGTCCACCACACGTCCGCAACAACCATTGTATGCTGCGGACACCAAATTCCGCACCGCAGCCTATGCTCCGCAGCGGAATTGTCCGTAACGTGCAAACGAACCCTACTAAAAAGCTGTGGAAGGCAATGGAGAAACGGGCCGCTGTGGATTTCCGCTGCCGACTGTCCGCAGCGGAATTCCAGAGCAATTCCACCACGTCTGGCCATGCCCTTAGAAGGGAACCCTTGACAATAAACTGATCACAAAGTTTCCCCTTCTGATCAGCTGTGTCTGTGTAATGCAGGAGGGGCCTCTGACTAAAAGCCCCTGACTTGACAGCAAGCAGAGATCTTGATAATGGTGAAGAATGGAAAAACAGACTATATTAGAAAGTTGCAGTACTTTTCATTAAACAGAGATTATACTTTTTGTATATAAAGCAGGAAAACTGCTTCAACTATAAGGTGAGGGATATCGCTTGTCAGCAATTGACAGCAATCTGAGTAGATATGCAATCCTTTAAAAGAAATAATTCCATATGTAATTACTATATTATTATATTTATTTTGATTATACACACAGTGAAACCACTTTGTGCCGATCACCCAAAATTGCACAGAAAATGGTGTTTTACGGGGGTGGTCCAATGAAAAGGGTACACGCAAACATGTACAGCCTACAAATAAACATCCCTTTTAGTCCAAGTTCCCAGCATGGCTCCCTTCTCACTCCTAATGCTCCGCATGGCTCATTCGTAGTTCCCAGCATGGCTCCCTCTCATTCATAGTCCGAAGTATGGTTCCCCCTCTCATTCTTAGTATGCAGAATCGCTCCCCTCTTTTTCCTAGTCCCCAGCATGGCTCCCCCTCTCATTCTTTGTCCCTACCATAGCTACCACTCTCGTTCTTAGTACCCAGCATGGCTCCTCTCATATTCCTAGTCCCCAGCATTGCTCACCACTCAATCCTAGGTGGCAGCTTGGCCAATTATTTTTCCTAGTCCCCAGCATAGCCCCCTCTTATTTCTAGTCTCCAGCAATCAAATAGCCATAGAATAGTGCTGTGAAAAAAACTGAGAGAGAAGGGTACAAAGCTCCTCCATCATAGGACTATGGGCAACAGGCACGGCAAACAATGATTTGGCCTATCAACAGATCAAAGTAGAGGACGTCCGCAGGCTTCTCCTACCCCAAAGGAGGAGATGAATATGAGGCATGGTCTATGGGTTAGAAAGCATCTATCTTCTAGTGACAAATGTAACCCTCAAAAACTGAGGTTTAGTGCAGGAAGTTGTTTGAGGAGATTGAATACTTTAAAAAGTAAAGTCTGAAGCAAAGTTTGATGTAGAAATGATTTGTTGTTTTATAGTTCGAAATTCCTCATAATAAGTTCCTTTCTCTAGGATTTTGCCTCGCTGAGACGCATAATGCTCCAGCTAGAATTGGAATAAGGGACAGGAGGGGGAGGACGGCTGTGAGTGTGATAAGAAACGTGAAGTTGTTTTTGAAACTAATGGACAAAAACATAAAATGCTCATACAGCAATTTTATCTAACAATCTAGATATGCTTTGTGTCACTTGTAGATTATATCTGGAAAAGTGATCAATTTAATGCGGTATAATTAGTTAATTAACCAAAATTAAAATGTCTCTGCTAGTACCATCCAACATCCCCATGCTCAGGTGTAACGGGCTCAGCCTGCTACCCTCCTGCCCTCTTCAGGTCAATGAGGATGGATGGGATCTGGAGCAGGTGGTGGAACTTTTCTACACCCCTTCAATCCTGTGCTGGATGAGCCCATCCCAAATGCTAAAATGATCCTCTATGCGGATGGGTAAGACAAGGAAGAGGAAGGGTTTCCTGCGGGTTTTGCCGTAACAGATGACACATCCGTTTTGGAACCCTTGATCCTGGCATATATTCTGCCCAAAGTGCACAGTTGCTTGCCCTGATGAAGACATGTAAACCGGCAGAGGGATAGACTGTAAATATATATACACAGACTCCGGAGTTCGGTATGAGTTTGGTTATTGGTGGGAGCCTATTGGATTCCTGACTTGTGGTGGGAAAGCTGTAAAGCACGTAGACCTCATCCGTGAGCTGCTGGTAAAAGGTAAAGCTACCTAGAGCCAAATTCCAGGGACATCAGCGGGCAAAAGATCCTATCACTATGGGTAACAACAGGGCAGGTGAAACAGCAAAAATGGCTGCTCTTCTGCTCCTCGAGGAGTCCCTAAAAGACGAACAAAATGTGACAATGAACACGCTCATATCCTTGAAAAAAGAGGCAGGTCCCTAGAGACTGTGAGCAAATAACATTTACTGGGGTGCAAGCCCTACCTTTAACTCTATTTGCAATGAGACATGTACGAAAGGGAAATAATTTGGAATACGGTTTGTAAAGCCTCCGCTTGCAGACCTTTCCTTTCCACAGGAATTATATGGACAGTGCGCTTCTCTGACTAAAAGGTATTTTCTTCTGTACCAGTTCCACAGGTCGTTTCCATAACTGGAACCGACCACCTCTAACCTGAAGATTGGGTCGTGATAAGAAGACACGTGAGGAGGCATCTGGAACCCCGATTTGAAGGCCAAGGTTGGCCAAGTACTACTGACCATCCCCACCTCAGTGAAAGTCAAGGGGAAACACAACTGGATTCACGCTTCTGACTGTAAAAGGTCAACTTTCAGGTCGGGGGAGCAAACCTGCATCAAGAGGGTGAGGCCGCTCGGAGAGAAGAGTGACCATTGAAAAACTTCCAAAATGTCTTTGCTGTATTGTGTCTTATGTTATTGTGTACAGGAGAACTCCATCTGACGTCTACATCAACAGGCGGCTAAGCAGCTGAACACCCCTGACTGCTGGATCTGTTCCCATGTTCTGACAAATGATAAAGGAATCCCTGTGATTGGTGTCCCCCAATATCAATGAATGACCTCAATCTCACAGATTATTGCTGTGGTGTTAAAATAGATGACGATCACACCGTCCACAATACTCTCAGACCGAGGAACATACTTAGAAATTGCTCATGTATGCTGATCACATAGCCAGAATAAAAGGTCGCACAGTCAATTCACCTAAGGTCAACGATGGAGAAACAGATTGTAAAAACGCCTCACTAGCATTCAATATAAAGAATAATGAAACAGAATGTCATGTGGTACATGGTAATTGTAATAATCAACGTTGCTGTGCAACTATGAAAGCGTCAAAAGGAGATGATGAAAAATAAGACTGGAAGACTAAAGTGCACAACAATATGGTAAGGATTCAGCGTCGGCTGGGAAATCATGGTGAGATAATTCCTAAAGACCATCAATCCCTTCACAGCCCTAGACCTCCAGAGATGTTACCTTCAATCCCTTCACAGCCCTAGACCACCAGGGATGTTGCCATCAATCCCTCACTGCCCTAGACCACCAGGGATGTTACCTTCAATCCTTCACTGCCCTAGACCTCAAGGGATGTTACCTTCAATCCTTCACTGCCCTAGACCTCCAGGGATGTTACCTTCAATCCTTCACTGCCCTAGACCTCCAGGGATGTTACCTTAAATCCTTCACTGTCCTAGACCACCAGGTATGTTACCTTCAATCCTTCACTGCCCTAGACCTACGGGGATGTTACCTTCAATCCTTTAGTGCCCTAGACCTCCAGGGATGTTACCTTCAATCCTTCACTGCCCTAGAACACCAGGGATGTTACCATCAATCCTTCACTGCCCCAGCCCACCAGGGATGTTACCTTCAATCCTTCACTGCCCTAGACCACCAGGGTTGTTACCTTCAATCCGTCACTGTCCTAGACCACCAGGGTTGTTACCTTCAATCCTTCTCAGTCCTAAACGTCCAGGGATGTTACCTTCAATCCTTCACTGCCCCAGACCACCAGGGATGTTACCTTCAATCTTTCACTGCCCTAGACCTCCAGTGATGTTACTTTCAATCCTTCACTGCCCTAGACAACCAGGGATGTTACCTTCAATCCTTCACTGTCCTAGACCTCCAGGGATGTTACCTTCAATCCTTCACTACCCTAGACTTCCAGAGATGTTACCTTCAATCCTTCACTACCCTAGACTTCCAGGGATGTTACATTCAATTCTTCACTGCCCTAGACCTCCAGGGATGTTACCTTCAATCCTTCACAGTCCTAGACCTCCAGGGATGTTACCTTCAATCCTTCACTGCCCTAGACCTCCAGGGATGTTACCTTCAATCCTTCACTGCCCTAGACCTCCAGAGTTGTTACCATGAATAATGTAAAGAGCAAAAGAAAAATTCTGGACAAAAGACAGCACTCACTGAGTTACGAAAATATAAAATTTAATCCCAATGGTAATAAAGTCTAAAATATATAAGTACCATTTTCCTGGACAATACAAAACACAGTAGTGTAACAAACCATTGTAAGTTAAAATATCACCCAAATTAACATGCCAGGTATTACAACAGCAGAACCACAAGTACCAGAATGGTGAGTTAACAAAGCTCTAATATAATCTCCGCTAGAAAAAATGCATTCACAATAATATAACTCTAGAGATTGCATAATCAACAAATTCCAAAAATAGTCCTTATAAAGGATTTAGTTATCTGCATATTTTCCTGACAAGGTGAGAGCGCATAAGGTATATAAAGAGGAATCAAGGAGTAAATGTACTCATCTATTTGGAGATCTTCAACGGCCCAATTTAGACAATATCTGGCCAAGTGATCCTGAAATCAATCCAAGGCATCCTAGGTGAACCGCATCGTGGGTGTGTTTTTCACCACTTCTAGGTCATTTATAGCTTGCCCAAAAAGTCCTTAGTCCCGTCTTTCAGGACGGAACAAACAGACCAGTTCAGTGTCCGCTGGCAAGGGAACAGTGTTCCGGTTCAGAGTTACATGGCCAGGAAGTTTTAGGCGATTTTACCTATGTTCCACCGCTTGTCTCGTTACATGCAGTATCTCCAAGACCTGTTAGGTCAGTGAGTCAGAACACATGGCAGATGCACGGCATGATGACGTCATTCACGTCTGTGACTAAACAGAACTGCTTGGCTGATGCGTTTCATCCCAGCTTGGATTTCCTCAGAGCCATTGTGGCAATTAGCATACCAACACCTTTTATAGTTCTCCATTTAAGGGCACAGAACCAGTGTACACAGATCTATGTAGAGTGGTACTGTGCCTTTAAATGCAAGACTTGGGATGGAGCTAGGAAGAAACACGTCAGCCAGGCAATTTAGACCACCCGGGATGTTACCATCAATTCCTTCACTTCCCTAGACAACCAAAGATGTTACCATCAATCCCTTCACTGCCCTAGACTACCAGGGATGTTACCATAAATCCTTTCACAGTCCTAGACCACCAGGGATGATACCATCAATACCTTCACTGCCCTAGATGACCAGGGATGGTACCATGAATCCATTCACTGCCCTAGACCACCATGGATGTTGCCATCAATCCATTAACTGCCTAGACCACCTGGGATGTTACCATCAATCCCTTCACTGCTCTAGATCACCAGAGATGCTACCAGAAATTCCTTCACTCCTCTAGACTACCAGGGGTGTTACCATCAATCCCTTCACTGCCCTAGACCACCAGGGATATTACCATTAATCCCTTCACTGCTCTTGACCCCCAGAGATGTTACCTTCAATCCCTTCACTGCCCTAGACCACCAGTGATGTTACCATCAATCCATTCACTGCCTGGACCACCAGGGATGTTACCTTCAATCCATCACTGCTCTTGACCACCAGGGATGTTATCATCAATCCCTTCACTGCTCTAGACCCCCAGGGATGTTACCATCAATCCATTCACTGTCCTAGACCACAAGGGTTGTTACAATTATTCTATTCACTGCTCTTGACCACCAGGGATGTTACGTTCAATCCCTTCACTCGACTAGACCACCAGTGATGTTACCATCGATCACTACACTGCCCTAGGCCACCAGGGATGTTACAATCAATCCCTTCACAGCCCTAGATCACCATGGATGTTACCATCAATACCTTCACCGCCCTAGACAACCAGGAACGGTACCATGAATACATTCACTGCCCTGCCATCAATCCATGCCTAGACCACCAGAGATGTTACCAGCAATTGCTCCACTATTCTAGACTACCAGGGATGTTACTATCAATACCTTTACTGCCCTAGACCACCAGGGATGTTACCATCAATACCTTCACTGCCCTTGACCACCAGAGATGTTACCGTCAATCTCTTGATTGCCCTAGACCACCAGGGATGTTATAATCAATCCCTTCACTTCTCTAGACCACCAGGGATGTTACCTTCAATCCATCACTGCTCTTGACCACCAGGGATGTTATCATCAATCCCTTCACTGCTCTAGACCACCAGGAATAATACCGTCAATCCATTTACTGTCCTAGACCACCAGTGATGTTACCATTATTCCCTTCACTGCTCTTGACCCCCAGGGATGTTACCTTCAATCCTTTCACTGCCTTAGACCTCAAGGGATGTTACAATCAATCCCTTCACTTCCCTAGACAAACGGTTATATGACCTGCAGGGAAAATTAGTAGACTAAACAACTGTTTTTCGACAGCAACAACAGCAAAAACAATTTTTTTCTTTCACAGTAATTATTTATTTTAAACATGAGGTGATGTAGGAGGTGGCATACACTGTTTTCGCACTGAAGGAGCCCTCAATTGTGTGTTTGGGTAGTTGGGTTGAGATGAATTATTTGTAGAATTCCCGCTGGGTAGATTTTTATTTTTTTAGGGTTTTACATAGTAAAAGGGTTGTGAATTACGGTGTAACAGCATGATGAGTGCAAGTGGAGAAAGTTAGGATCTATAATGGCGCTGCTGCGTGGTGTAGACAGGATAAAGTCCAGAGGCCAGGTAAACGTAAATGTTTTTATTGCTATGCAACGCGTTTCAACGCCGAACTGGCGTTTTCGTCAGGCATGATGCCTGAAACGCGTTGCATAACAATAAAGACATTTACGTTTACCTGGCCTCTGGACTTTATCCTGTCTACACCACGCAGCAGCGCCATTATAGATCCTAACTTTCTCCACTTGCACTCATCATACCCAAGCGGTCACCTCGGTAACCGGCCCGGATCTGGCAGCAGCTATTTCGTGGACCCTTCAACTCTCCTAACCTCACGGTGAGCATTTATATACCGTTTATTCCTCACCTCCATCTTCTTTGATCCACACCAAGTGGCGCCGTGGTTTCTTGCTCTTTCTCTACTTGTGTAACAGCATGAAACATATGATAAAAATATACTTTTCGCTAGTTTTTTTATCACTTGACTATAATTAGTCTAAACTACGAAAAAATGTTTATTGCACATCATCAGCCTTTCTCCACAGAGAAGTTTCTTTTGTGACTGGCAGTGATACTGTGGCTGGAAAACATCCAGATTCCAATGTATTTCTAAAAAGATTTGACTACACTTCAGGCGTAAGAATGGTTTAGATTAGAATAGAACAATATTGACACGCACTGTTCACAGTGGGTAAAAATCGAGTTCTCTGAGGTTGTCCATGGCCACTAGGCAAGTACATTGGCTCAGAACTTGCTGTGAAATGGAAACTTGCTGGAAAGAGATTTCCCTGGTTAATACTTCAGATATTATGAAAATATTATTGTATTTCAGAGCAAAAATGAACCTCAGTCGTCCCAGCTTCAAAGATAAACTTTTAAAAAATGTAACCTCAACATTACTTCAATTCTTTGCAAAGAGGATGTGAGTAATGCCGAGAGTGAGATTATCCAACAGGTTAATCTAGATCAGGGGTCTCAAACTCGGCCGGGTAAGTGGGCCGCATATAGAAAAAATGGGAAGTTGACGGGCCGCATTACTTTCAAATTTGATACAATACAAAATTATTGTTAATCAATTAGTTATTTGAACTACTATAACACTATATTACTAGAATAATAATACTACATTACTATAATAATAGCGCTAGGTTTAAAATTTGAGATATTTCTCCACGTGCTTATTTCAACAATCCAGCTTTCCAGTTTAAGTGTCGCTAAATGCAGTCCGGCGGCTCAGTTAGCACACATGTCAAGATTGGGCAGCCCCTTTTTAGATAGTGCCGCAGTGCCCTCTGTGGATGCTGCCGCAGTGCCCTCTGTGGATAATGCAACACACCCCTAGATAAGGCCACAGTGCCCTCTGTAGATAAGGCCACAGTGCCCTCTGTAGATAAGGCCACAGTGCCCTCTGTAGATAAGGCCACAGTGCCCTCTGTAGATAATGCAACACACCCCTAGATAATGCCAGTGTCCTCTTCAGATACTGTCACACACCCACTTGTAGATAACGCCACAGTGCCCTCTGTAGAGGCTGCCACAGTGCCCTCTGTAGAGGCTGCCACAGTGCCCTCTGTAGAGGCTGCCACAGTGCCCTCTGTAGAGGCTGCCACAGTGCCCTCTGTAGAGGCTGCCCCAGTGATGTCAGGGGCTTGCCCAGAGCTGGAGTCCCAGGCAGAGCGCTAGTAGGCTCTTCCTGGGACTCCAGCTGTGCTCCTGACATCACTGGGACTCCTGCTCTGGGGAAGCCCCTGACATCATTGTCGATATATGGACAGCGATGTCAGAGGCTTCCCCAGAGTCCCGGAGCAGAGCCGATAATAGCGCTCTGCCCGGGACTCAGCTCTGGGGAAGACCCTGACACACTGTCCATATATGGGCAGCGATGTCAGGGAATTCCACAGAGTCCCGGAGCAGAGCCGACACCAGCGCTCTGCTCGGGACTCCGGCTCTGGGGAAGCCCCAGACATCGCTGTTCATATGTGGACAGCGATGTCAGGGAATTCCACAGAGTCCAGGAGCAGAGCCGACACCAGCGCTCTGCTCCGCTCTGGGCAAGACCCTGACACACTGTCCATATATGAGCAGCGATGTCAGGGAATTTCACAGAGTCCCGGAGCAGAGCCGACACCAGCGCTCTGCTCGGGACTCCGGCTCTGGGGAAGCCCCAGACATCGCTGTTCATATGTGGACAGCGATGTCAGGGAATTCCAGAGTCTCGGAGCAGAGCCGATACTAGCGGCTCTGTGTCCCGCGGGCCGCAGATGACAGCCCCAGGGGCCGCATGCGGCCCGCGGGCCGCGTGCTTGAGACCCCTGATCTAGATGCATAAATGCCCAGAGCACGACTAATATTGAGGACTGGAGACTATATCAGGCGTATCTATCAATAAATGTGCTGATATAAGTTATATATCTTCCTGTATATAGTGATATGGAGCACGCTGGTATAACCTGGGTATCTTCTGTATATAATTATATATGTACAGCTGGTATAAGTTATACATCTTCCTATATATAGTGATATGGAGCATGCTGGTATAACCTGGGTATCTTCTGTATATAATTATATATGTATCGCTGGTATAAGTTATACATATTCTTGTATATAGTGATATCTATTTTGCTAGTATATCTTGGGAACCTTTTGATATATAATTGTACTGCTTGAACATTTGTCAGTACCCCCAGTTGTGGAATGTAACTTTGTGGAATGTAACAATTGTCAAATTTTAGAAAATATCTGCATTTATATATACTAAACAAATTACTATTTGAATGTATGTGGTGCTAGAACCATGTACACTGAGCCTGTACAGCAGTAGACAGGGTCCCTACGACTTTGTGCTATTGATCTGTAGACACCCTGTGTGCTGTTATGTGGTGTCTCCGAATGGCAGTTTTAGGGAGGTGTTCTCCACCTAGTAGCAATCAATCCTTTTACCACTATGATATGGTCACCTCCACATTCTGTCCATTTGAGATGGTGACATAGGGAGGTAAAAGTATGGGGGTCCATAGACTTATAAAGGTGTCCTAATACAGATTGTACAATTTCAGGCTTGTGAGGAGTCTCCATACAGCCGTCTGCATGACCCCCCTAGTTTTTGTATTGTCTGTTTTTTTCACACTTTCTCTACAAATGATTGAGATTTACCACTTGAATCATACATTTTCTTTTACTTCTGTCTTGATGCTGAGTATCAGATAGAACAAGAATAAATTCACGTTGAACAGAACATTCCTACTGTCAAAGAACATTGAGGGAACTCCAGGAGTGCGTCCGTAACCAAACCTAAACTTCATCCAAAATGTCCTCCTGGGTTTGTTTTCTTCTTTCAGATAAAGTTATTAATTATTTCTTCATTTTTATCCCTTTATTCGGAGTCCGACAACTTTACAATGTGACGAGAGGAACAACATTATTGGATTTTGTGCTGGGCAAGGGGAGAGATAAGAAAATAATAAGAAGACTTTTACAAGTCAAACATAATTTACTCCAGTTTAAAGGGATGGTCCAGATTAGAAAACCCATTGTCATACCCCCCATTAGTGAATTCTGGGTAATATTGGGGGGTCTTCTGTTTAGGATCCTCATCTCTTGGTCAGAGTTGAGAGCGGTTACATAGAGCGTCTCTCTCTCTCTGGAGGACCTGTCCTGTATTACATAGACAACACATTGATATGAATGGACACTGTGTAATACTTCATTTCTCCTGTGGAGTCGCTGCAGGGAAACTGAACACTTACTGCCAGGTGTCCCCAAAGATTCTACCCCATCCATTCTCGTACTGAGTCTATGGACACATTCCAGCAAATTGTCGAACGCGAGCTGCACAAAATTCAGGAAACAGTCACAAATGACATCTCCTCACACAACCTTACATTACTTGACAAACAGGCAATTAAATCCTTACATGACAACCAGGATATAGTCATTCACATGGCTGATAAGGGAGGTAGTGTCACGGTGTTAGACAAGGATATGTACATCAATCAAATCATGATATTGTTAAATGATACAGATATGTACACTAAGTTACAACAAAATCCAACTGACATGTTTCACAACACTCTAAAACAGATATTGGATGAAGGTTTAAATCTGGGCATTTTTACAAGTAAAGAACTAAAATATCTGTTAGTAGAACACCCGATAGTTCCCATCCTTCATGCACTTCCCAAAACACATAAGGGTTTGAATCCCCCTCCCATGCGACCCATTGTCTCGGGTATAGGCTCTCTTACAGAAAAGATATCTGAATGGCTGGATACCTTTCTCCAGCCTTTGGTTATCAGAACTCCGGGTTATCTCAAGGACACCAAGGATGTCCTACAGGCATTCCATAAGAAAACTTGGCACCGTGATTTCACCTGGCTTACCTGTGACGTCGTTGCCCTTTATACCAGCATCCCTCGAGATGTTGCCCTAGAGGCCCTCAGGCATCACCTCCATAAATACAGTGGATACGACCCAAACATGCAATCATTCCTGATACAAATAACTCAGTATCTTATGACGCACAATTATTTCAGTTTTATAAATCAATTCTATTTACAGAAATGTGGAGTTTCCATGGGGGCCAAATTTTCCCCCTCCATTGCCAATCTCACCATGGCATGGTGGGAGGAACATTACATCTATTCTCCCACCAACCCATTTCTTGACTCAATTCATTGGTATGGCAGATACATTGATGACCCCCTACTCATATGGGAGGGAGATGTATCTGCCATACCGTTATTTATATCATTTATGAATAACAACAAATCCAATCTCAAATTCACTTCTCATTTCAACTCCACGTGCATAAATTTTCTAGACCTGAGTTTTACATGTAAAATTGGTGACACCATCCAGTCTAATATCTACTGCAAACCAATATCAGGAAACACTATATTGCACGCACTAAGCTGCCATCCCATGCACACTGTTTCTGCCATCCCCATAGGTGAACTAACACGCGCCAAACGCAATTGCAGTTCCCATATGAGTTATACCAAAGAAGAGTCTATCATCTGTAAAAGGTTAAAAGCAAGAGGCTATAAGGACTGGACCCTATCAAGGGCTAAAAATATAGTTGCAACTAAAAATAGAGATTCTCTTATATTAACGGATAAAACCCAAACTATTCCAATCCAAAGTCAAAACACTCCAACTTTCGTACTACAATATAGCCAGCAGTTCAACACCATCAAAAACATGGTGTTAAAATATATCCCCTTACTGTACGAAGATCCTAAATTAGAGAACCTCTTAAAAGGTGGATGTAGAATAGTGTCCCGCAGAGCACAAACCCTGGGCAACATATTGTCTCCATCATTACTACCTACCAATAACCCCAAACCTACATGGCTAACATATAAAGGATTTTACAAGTGTGGGGTTAATCCCTGTAAAGCTTGCACTTTTGCTAAAACTAACAAACAATACTCTAACTCCTCAGAAACTACTACTTTCACAATTAAATCATACATGAACTGCAACAGTGACCACGTAGTGTATATCATCGAATGTACAATATGCAAACTCAAATATGTAGGCTGCACTACCAGGAAACTCAAAATTTGCATATTGGAACATCTCAGTTATATACGAAATCCATCTATTGTCAACATTTCCAATGCAGCCAGACATTTTGTGACTTGCCATAATAGAAATGTTAGCTCTTTTTCCACATATGCTATTGAAAAAGTAAGGGGCACAAAAAGAGGGGGAGATTTGAAACAGCGTTTACTCACCAGGGAGGCATTTTGGATTTATAGTTTGGAGACTCGCTTCCCAAAAGGACTCAACCTCAAGAAGGATCTCATGTTTCACTATTGAAATATTGAAATACACATGAATACATATGCAACATTAATTATAGCTAATTTATTAGCATTATATTTTTTGTTCACTAACACATGACTCTGTCTTCCATCGTATATCCCTTTTCTCAATCGGGTACCCATAATTACATTACCAATAGGGTTTGTAGAGACAGTAATTAAGTTTCATTATTTGTTTTTCCTCTAACAATATACCATTTTAATCTCTGTATGGATATTTTCCTTTCAGTCAAGTATTGTTGACTGTCAGTATCTACGTTGGCTCTATTGTGGATAATTTCAACATTTGCATTTATCAACTAAGGGCAACATTTTCATGTTTATATCATTACATTGCTACCATCAGGTTTATATATCCATCAGCCTTATATATCCATATAACTCCCGTTTGACATTTTATACCATCATTCAAACACATTTGTTACTCACTTGTCGCGGTTGGGTTTCCTGGCTCTGGTCGTGGGGTGCATCTCTGTGCGGTTGGTCCTCAAAATTTTTTTGGGCCTCGCTTTGAGTTGGATTTTTTCCTACATGGCATTCGCTGTACTCCTGATTGTATCGTGCCATTATATATAAAGAGACCACATATTTACATTATCATATGTACTAAGGTTAATTTAAATCAGCCATATATTTACTGGCCATATTTAGTCATTATTAATACGTACCCACGCCATTATATTGATTATATGTTTTTCTATGAAGATCAAGATCATATATATACTCTTCACTTTCATTTTCAAATTTTGTCATTTTTTACCTTATTGAGATTATTTTCCATGAACAATTGGCTACATTTATTTCTATTTATTTTTTTTTTCTTCCTCACCAGAAAACGCATCTCATTTATATATATTATTATTGAACCATAATCACATTTACTATGACATGTCAAAGCTTATCTTTTTGAACAGCATTTTATACTATCACATGAATTTGAGATAGTTTGGTATGCATCCAACGGTAATATAAGACCGCACACTCAATTTCGACAATGAATTCATGGCATACCGCTTGTGATTCCAAACTTACAGTCTTTATTCTTGACATTAGGTTATATTCCCTTATAATAACATTATTACTATCAATTGTTAGTTGGTTTCATCAAATTTGAATTAATGTTTCCTATATCAGTCTATGCATTCCTCTTATTCAGATACTTTATCAGAATAGATTCACATTCACTGAGTTACGTTAATGCTTAATTCCTCCTTTATTTCCCAACAGCCTCTTACTTCATTATATGAATTTACGACAATATAACATTGTTATTTGTACATGTTTCTTTACAGTTATACTTGCAATTATTGTTTACTCATGTATAGGCGCTCTTTTGGTATGCAATCAGCAATATTTATCATTACACTAATTTGTGACAATATGACATGCATCAACTGGTTACAAAACGTAACTTAGTACATTGAGTTATGTCATCGAACTCACTTAATGTTTTTTCGCGAAGGTTTAATTTACATTTCTCATTCTTTTATTCTGATATTCTGTTATTTTTCTTTGCAACATTATTACCATCAACTATCAGCTGGTTTTATCTTTTGATGCTCCCTCCATTAGCAAATGCAGTTTTTTTATTTGCATACTTTATTAGACCATATTCACACCCATTGAGTTGCATTAATGTGCATTTTTTCAATAGCTTTTTACCATCTGCGGTTTGTTTAACTACAGAGGCGCTCCTCTGTGATATCAACAGGCTTTTTGATGTATATTTGGGCTTATATTTTTGAGCCACACGCAATTCTTGATACTCTCACTATTCATTACAACTAAATTACCCAATATAATGCGCATCGGTCTCATAGGGTTAGATTTTTTGAACAACCATTTCAGATAGTTTTTTTTGAATAACTACAGACCATGAGTAGTCCATTATACTACATTATAAATACAGTACTATCGGTCTTTTCTTCATGTCTTTTTTTTAATTTGTTTATACTTTCTCACACTTTTAATGTTTCGATTTGTCAACATGTTATGTTTGCTTTTCATGTATGCATAAGTACCAACAAGGCCGTGTGTCTCAGTTTTTTCCGTATGCTCTTATTTATGACAAACGGGTTCATCACCCATTACCATCTACGTTGTTGTTATATTTATACTCTTTATTTTTCATATCGAACTGCACCAACAATGTATATATGATATATATATGATGGCTATGGTTTGATTTACATCTTTTCATACCATATTCATTAGCCACTCCTCAAATTAACGGTATCTACCAATTACCATCATTTGCATATTGGCCTCACCAGCTGATTGCTTAGCATATAGGGATATCTCAGACACACGGTTATCAACTCATTTGCCATGACTAAGAACGCAGACTGCGTTCGAAACGCGTAGGCTCAGGTTCAAGCCCTGACTACTTACACCTTGGGACTGCGTCTCCCATCTGTTTTACTCTTTTTCCAATAAACATGGGACTTCGTTTTCCCTTTTAATCATGGAGACCACCGATTGTATCTGATTTACCAGCGAAAATTTTTAGTAAAGAATTTCATCGACTATCAAAAAGTTTGTAACCCTCTCTAATACTATTTGCCCAAGAGCGTCCCAGATGTCGGTGCCTGGCTATCGCCAGTGGATACTCGTGTGTCAGCTTCAGAGCGATGACGTAGAGCTGCACAAAGGAGTCGTTTAGCTGAATCAGATTTGCGAGTAGATGTGGAAACGTGTCAGAGCTGGAGCTGCAGTCTGGCGCAGGAGAAATTTGACGAAAGGCCAGGAAACAATGCCTAGAGACTGTTATTGGGTTGGTGCTGGCTGACCCAAGATGCGGAATTGAAAAATTCCTTCTGTCTTTCACCCTTAACCCCTTAAGGACATGGCCAATTTTAGCCTTGAGGACAGAGCAATTTTTTTTACATTTCCCTCTTTGCATCCCGAACATTTCCCTCTTTGCATCCCGACGCTCATAACGCTTTTATTTTTTGTACGACGTAATTGTATGAGACTTTGTTTTTTGCGGGACGAGTTGTACTTTATGTAGGTACCATTTTTTGGTACAAATACATTATCGTTTAATTTCTATAAATTTTTAATTAGATTAAAATGCAGAAAAAAAGCAGTTGCTCAGCAGTTTTAATATTTATTTTTTTAAACCATACACCGATCATCATAAATAATGTTATACATTTGTTTTACAGGTTGTTACGGTCGTGGCGATACCAAATATGTCTATATTATTTCATGTTTTGGGACTTATATTTTAAAATGTTTATTTATTATAAAAAATGTGTATTTCTGTGTATTTTATTTACTTTTTATTTATTTATTTACCATTATTTTATTTTTACATTCATTGAACTTTTTTTTTAAATCCCATAAAGGGATTTATCATTTTGATTTTTATTTTGTAACTGCAATGTACTGTATAGATCTATATGCCAGTACATTATCCTGTTACTGATTGTACACAGGCAGTTGTTAGGGCAGACCTCAGTATGCCCTAACAACAGGAAATATGTTCAGACAGCCCTGGGGTCCTTCAATGGACCCTGGGCTGTCTGGCCATACGAGTTGTGGGCTTTGATCGCGTCACAGTTATATTCTGTGACGCGACCAATGTGCAGTCCCCTCTCCTTGAACGCCGCGATCAGCTGTCATCCCGGCGTTCAAAGGGTTAACAGCGGAGAGAAGATGTTTCTCTCCTCTCCGCTGTCAGAGCGGGGCTGTGGCTGTGTATTACAGCCGTTGCCCCGCTCTCGATCGCGCGCACAAACGCACGCAGGGACGGCTGTCACACAGGACGAGTATGCTCGTCCTAATGCGCGAAGTGCTCGTCGCTCAGGACGAGCATACTCGTCCTGTGTCGGCAACCAGTTAAAGGGACCTGTCACTACGGTAGTTTATGAAGTCCCCATCTCCTAACTAATCTAATAGGCGCTATGATGCTGATAATCACAATGTGATTTAAAAAAAAACAAAAAACTTTTATTATTTGCAAAGTTATGAGCATTTTTCTAAATATGCTAATGTGGCTCTAATAACCAAATAGGAGGTGACTCTTTTCTTTTCTCTCTGGGCGGTGTAATTTTTTCTGTATGACGCTGCCCAATCAGCTTACAGCTTCTCCCCCTTCCCTGCCCAGCAACACAGTGTGATCATCTTGTATTCAGCTTCCATTCCCGACTGTTTTCAACAAGCGATATCTCTGCGAACTACGACCCTGATATCATGTGACAGATTAGAATCTCCTCTTTCGTATGCCACCAGAACCGCTGTTCTAGGTGGTCCACAGCCTGAGATATGGCTGCTTGAAGTGATCCCCCTTCCCTCCAGCCTCAGTCTCTCACACTGTGTGAAGCAGCTTCATGCTGATAGGACAGCGTCAGAGGCTGTGAGGAGGCTCCACCCCCGGAGAATCACTGCTGTTACTTCCCACTTGTCTAATAAAACAAATCACTCTGTAGTTATCAGCATCACAGCGCCTATTCGATTAGTTAGGAGGAGGGGAATTGATAAACTGGTGACAGAGTGCAGGTTTGGGCTTTGCCGGTTGTATTCCCAGGTTGCGGTCTTCAGGATAGTCCCCAATGGATGGTTGGGCTTCAGGTAGTCGACTTGGTCGGAGTCATGGTAAAAGGGGTCCAGGTCGGTAACTGGCAGTCAATATCAGGTCCAGACGTTGGTAGCAGGACGCAGGGTTGGAAGTCAGGTCAAATATCAGTAAAGATGTCATTAGATCAGGGTCGGGTCAAAACACAGGGAATCCGCAGGAATAATCAGAACCACGCCAGAAAACTCACCACCAGGACTGATAACCAGACAATGACATTAGAGAATAGTTTGCTTTTAATGGTCTCTGGGTGATGATGCCAGATACCGCGGACGGTTCATGTGGCTGAAGCCGCGCACAGCAGTGTAAGGAGATGTGGCGTCGCCTTAGCAACGGGACCCACCGATACTGATGGGCCGACAGGCCCCCCACGGACTATATTGAGTGCAGTGTTGGGTAGTGTCAGCCCACAACCTGCAACAAAATGGTCGTCTCAATACAGTGTTCTCAATGTATAAAGAGTGGAAAACGTCAATTCAACTCATCAGTGCTACGTTGATAGATTTAAAGGGATTGTCCAGGATAAGAAAAACAAGGTGGTTTCTTTCAGAAACAGCGCCTCACACCTGTCCATGGGTTGTGTCTAGAATTGCAGCTCTGCTTCATAGGGATGAGCTGCAATACCACACACAACATGAGGACAGGTGTGGCACTGTTTTTGGAAGAAAGCAGCCATGTTTTTCTTTTTTAATCCTGGGCAAACCCCTTAACAATGGACTTCATTGAAATTTGTATTGATGTAGTCATGGACATGTGTGGTCCTGCTGGTTGTGGAAGGAACACAGAAAAAAATAAATTATTTTATTTTAAAATAAATCATACTTCTTGCTTTGGACCAAGATAACTGTTAGACCCTGAAGACTTCTGAGACACCATGGTACACTGGTGGAGGGAGAGACCGTGTGTGAAGCCTTAAATCTGTCACTTGCATCAAAATATTCGGACCCCAATCACTATATGATGCTGTAAATAATTCAGTCAAACAGTTACCCAATAAAACGACTATAAAAGAACCAATTACTGCTATACAGTGACTGACGAAAATTACCGTACTGGGACTTCTAGCGGATCTGACATATTTATGCTGTCCTGTGTGAAGGCGGCAGAAAATAGTGACAGACGCGCTGATGTCATCAGTCTGTCACTTAGTGGGAGAATTCACACTTTATAATTGTGGCTCTGACAGATTCGCCAAAAGAATATAACTATACAGTAACTAAATAATACCAACAAAACTGACTGAAGAATACCCCCATATAGTGACTGAAGAATACCCCCATATAGTGACGGAAGAATACCCCCATATAGCGACTGAAGAATACCCCCATATAGCGACTGAAGAATACCCCCATATAGTGACTGAAGAATACCTCCATATAGTGACTGAAGAATACCCCCATATAGCGACTGGAGAATACCCCGATATAGTGACTGAAGAATACCCCCATATAGTGACTGAAGAATACCCCCATATAGTGACTGAAGAATACCTCCATATAGTGACTGAAGAATACCCCCATATAGCGACTGGAGAATACCCCCATATAGTGACTAAAGAATACCCCCATATAGTGACTGAAGAATACCCCCATATAGCGACTGAAGAATACCCCCATATAGTGACTGAAGAATACCCCCATATAGTGACTGAAGAATACCTCCATATAGTGACTGAAGAATACCCCCATATAGCGACTGGAGAATACCCCGATATAGTGACTGAAGAATACCCCCATATAGTGACTGAAGAATACCCCCATATAGTGACTGAAGAATACCTCCATATAGTGACTGAAGAATACCCCCATATAGCGACTGGAGAATACCCCCATATAGTGACTAAAGAATACCCCCATATAGTGACTGAAGAATACCCCCATATAGCGACTGAAGAATACCCCCATATAGTGACTGAAGAATACCCCCATATAGTGACTGAAGAATACCCCCATATAGTGACTGAAGAATACCCACATATAGCGACTGAAGAATACCCCCATATAGTGACTGAAGAATACCCCCATATAGTGACTGAAGAATACCCCCATATAGTGACTGAAGAATACCCACATATAGTGACTGGAGAATACCCCCATATAGTGACTGAAGAATACCCCCATATAGTGACTGAAGAATACCCCCATATAGTGACTGAAGAATACCCCCATATAGTGACTGAAGAATACCCACATATAGTGACTGGAGAATACCCCCATATAGTGACTGAAGAATACCCCCATATAGCGACTGAAGAATACCCCCATATAGTGACTGAAGAATACCCCCATATAGTGACTGAAGAATACCCCCATATAGCGACTGGAGAACACCCCATATAGTGACTGAAGAATACCCACATATAGCGACTGAAGAATACCCCCATATAGTGACTGAAGAATATCCCCATATAGCGACTGAAGAATACCCCCATATAGTGACTGAAGAATACCCCCATATAGTGACTGAAGAATACCCCCATATAGCGACTGGAGAATACCCCCATATAGTGACTGAAGAATACCCACATATAGCGACTGAAGAATACCCCCATATAGTGACTGGAGAATACCCCCATATAGTGACTGAAGAATACCCACATATAGCGACTGAAGAATACCCCCATATAGTGACTGAAGAATACCCACATATAGTGACTGAAGAATACCCCCATATAGCGACTGAAGAATACCTCCATATAGTGACTGAAGAATACCCCCATATAGCGACTGGAGAATACCCCCATATAGTGACTGGAGAATACCTCCATATAGCGACTGAAGAATACCCCCATATAGCGACTGAAGAATACCCCCATATAGTGACTGAAGAATACCCCCATATAGTGACTGAAGAATACCCCCATATAGTGACTGAAGAATACCCCCACATAGTGACTGAAGAATACCCCCATATAGCGACTGGAGAATACCCCCATATAGTGACTGAAGAATACCCACATATAGCGACTGAAGAATACCCCCATATAGCGACTGAAGAATACCCTCATATAGTGACTGAAGAATACCCCCATACAATGACTGATGAATACCCCCATACAGTGACTGAATAATACCACCATACAGTGACTGAAGAATACCCCCATATAGTGACTGAAGAATACCTTCATATAGTGACTGAAGAATACCCCCATATAGCGACTGGAGAATACCCCCATATAGTGACTGAAGAATACCCCCATATAGTGACTGAAGAATACCCACATATAGCGACTGAAGAATACCCCCATATAGTGACTGAAGAATACCCCCATATAGTGGCTGAAGAATACCCCCATATAGTGACTGAATAATACCATCATACAGTGACTGAATAATACCACCATACCGTGACTGAATAATACCCCCATACAGTGACTGATGAATACCCCCATACAGTGACTGAATAATACCACCATACAGTGACTGAATAATACCCCCATACAATGACTGAATAATACAACCATACAGTGACTGAATAATATCCCCATATAGTGACTGATGAATACCCCCATACAGTGACTGAATAATACCACCATACAGTGACTGAATAATACAACCATACAGTGACTGAATAATACCCCCATGCAGTGACTGAATAATACCCCCATACAGTGACTGAATAATACCCCCATACAGTGACTGAATAATACCACCATACAGTGACTGAATAATACCATCATACAGTGACTGAATAATACCATCATACAGTGACTGAATAATACCACCATACCGTGACTGAATAATACCACCATACAGTGACTGAATAATATCCCCTACAGTGACTGAATAATACCACCATACAGTGACTGAATAATACCCCCATATAGCGACTGGAGAATACCCCCATATAGTGACTGAATAATACCATCATACAGTGACTGAATAATACCACCATACCGTGACTGAATAATACCACCATACAGTGACTGAATAATATCCCCTACAGTGACTGAATAATACCACCATACAGTGACTGAATAATACAACCATACAGTGACTGAATAATACCCCCATACAGTGACTGAATAATACCCCCATACAGTGACTGAATAATACCACCATACAGTGACTGAATAATACCATCATACAGTGACTGAATAATACCACCATACAGTGACTGAATAATACCTCCATACAATGACTGAATAATACCCCCATACAGTGACTGAATAATACCCCCATACAGTGACTGAATAATACCTCCATACAATGACTGAATAATACCACCATACAGTGATTGAATAATACCTCCATACAATGACTGAATAATACCCCCATACAGTGACTGAATAATACCCCCATACAGTGACTGAATAATACCTCCATACAATGACTGAATAATACCACCATACAGTGACTGAATAATACCCCCATACAATGACTGAATAATACAACCATACAGTGACTGAATAATACCTCCATACAATGACTGAATAATACAACCATACAGTGACTGAATAATATCCCCATATAGTGACTGATGAATACCACCATACAGTGACTGAATAATACAACCATACAGTGACTGAATAATACCCCCATGCAGTGACTGAATAATACCCCCATACAGTGACTGAATAATACCCCCATACAGTGACTGAATAATACCACCATACAGTGACTGAATAATACCATCATACAGTGACTGAATAATACCACCATACAGTGACTGAATAATACCTCCATACAATGACTGAATAATACCCCCATACACTGACTGAATAATACCACCATACAGTGACTGAATAATACCTCCATACAATGACTGAATAATACCCCCATGCAGTGACTGAATAATACCCCCATACAGTGACTGAATAATACCCCCATACAGTGACTGAATAATACCACCATACAGTGACTGAATAATACCATCATACAGTGACTGAATAATACCACCATACAGTGACTGAATAATAACCCCATACACTGACTGAATAATACCACCATACAGTGACTGAATAATACCTCCATACAATGACTGAATAATACCCCCATACAATGACTGAATAATACCACCATACAGTGACTGAATAATACCCCCATACAATGACTGAATAATACAACCATACAGTGACTGATTAATACCTCCATACAATGACTGAATAATACAACCATACTGTGACTGAATAATATCCCCATATAGTGACTGATGAATACCCCCATACAGTGACTGAATAATACCACCATACAGTGACTGAATAATACAACCATACAGTGACTGAATAATACCCCCATGCAGTGACTGAATAATACCCCCATACAGTGACTGAATAATACCCCCATACAGTGACTGAATAATACCACCATACAGTGACTGAATAATACCATCATACAGTGACTGAATAATACCACCATACCGTGACTTAATAATACCACCATACAGTGACTGAATAATATCCCCTACAGTGACTGAATAATACCACCATACAGTGACTGAATAATACCACCATACAGTGACTGAATAATATCCCCTACAGTGACTGAATAATACCACCATACAGTGACTGAATAATACAACCATACAGTGACTGAATAATACCCCCATGCAGTGACTGAATAATACCCCCATACAGTGACTGAATAATACCCCCATACAGTGACTGAATAATACCACCATACAGTGACTGAATAATACCTCCATACAATGACTGAATAATACCCCCATACAGTGACTGAATAATACCCCCATACAGTGACTGAATAATACCTCCATACAATGACTGAATAATACCACCATACAGTGACTGAATAATACCCCCATACAATGACTGATGAATACCCCCATACAGTGACTGAATAATACCACCATACAGTGACTGAATAATACAACCATACAGTGACTGAATAATACCACCATACAGTGACTGAATAATACCACCATACAGTGACTGAATAATACCCCCATACAGTGACTGAATAATACCACCATACAGTGACTGAATAATACCATCATACAGTGACTGAATAATACCACCATACCGTGACTTAATAATACCACCATACAGTGACTGAATAATATCCCCTACAGTGACTGAATAATACCACCATACAGTGACTGAATAATACCCCCATATAGCGACTGGAGAATACCCCCATATAGTGACTGAATAATACCATCATACAGTGACTGAATAATACCACCATACCGTGACTGAATAATACCACCATACAGTGACTGAATAATATCCCCTACAGTGACTGAATAATACCCCCATACAGTGACTGAATAATACCATCATACAGTGACTGAATAATACCACCATACCGTGACTGAATAATACCACCATACAGTGACTGAATAATATCCCCTACAGTGACTGAATAATACCACCATACAGTGACTGAATAATACAACCATACAGTGACTGAATAATACCCCCATGCAGTGACTGAATAATACCCCCATACAGTGACTGAATAATACCCCCATACAGTGACTGAATAATACCACCATACAGTGACTGAATAATACCATCATACAGTGACTGAATAATACCACCATACAGTGACTGAATAATACCTCCATACAATGACTGAATAATACCCCCATACAGTGACTGAATAATACCCCCATACAGTGACTGAATAATACCTCCATACAATGACTGAATAATACCACCATACAGTGACTGAATAATACCCCCATACAATGACTGATGAATACCCCCATACAGTGACTGAATAATACCACCATACAGTGACTGAATAATACAACCATACAGTGACTGAATAATACCACCATACAGTGACTGAATAATATCCCCTACAGTGACTGAATAATACCACCATACAGTGACTGAATAATACCTCCATACAGTGACTGAATAATACCACCATACAGTGACTGAATAATATCCCCTACAGTGACTGAATAATACCACCATACAGTGACTGAATAATATCCCCTACAGTGACTGAATAATACCCCCATACAGTGACTGAATAATACCACCATATAGTGATAGAGCAGAGGATTCTTCTCTATGATGTCCATATGCCCTAACAGTGCCTATGGACAAAGACTGTCCTAATGGGATACCCCCTTTAAAGAGTTGTCAGAAATGTCCTATTACTCAAATCCCTAAACAGTGCCAAAGGGGTCGAAGGCTCTCCTAATTACTGTAGCTCCTTCATTTGTGAAATTGATGGTGGTCTCAACTCAAAGAATCCACCAATGGGATCCTCTGACATCAGTGGCATAAGGGGAGCAGAGGTTGCAGTCTCACCTGGGCCCTGGTACTTGAGGGATTCCAATGGCCTTTTGCCACATCTGTGGACAGCAGTACTATAAATGACATGTGATGTTTGGGGGGCCCTGGTTTGGGTTTTGCACTGGGGCCCAAGGGTCTGAAGTTATGATTCTATCTGATACGTAAGATAAGAGACACTAGGTAAGTACGGCATCTACGGCATCATTTTTGGCTTTAAAGTGGTCATAAAATTAATAGAGCACAGATTTTTAGGTTGGAAGCGTGATCTGATTGAGAAGGAAACATTCTGAGCACGAGGAACGGCAGGAATATTAACGAGGCAATCTTCAGTATTCAGTCATCGCGCTTGTTTGTATTCATGAACAGGTATGGTGGAGTAACAGATATGACCGCCGCGGCTCTATCAGGCGACATTCCTCACGGCTATTTAGTTTAGAACACTTAATGGTATTTACTCAGGATTAGCAAGTGTGAGAATTCAATATTATTCACAGACTGATCCCGTCCACCTGGCCAACCATAACTTATCTCAAAGCTCCATTAGGAGCAGAAATTTGGCAGGTCATTTATATATCACACGGATATCTTAGTATTTAGTGTGTTAATCATTGTTTGTAACATTTCCGATGTGCTACATTCTTATCATTTCTTCTCAATTTCCTGTTTTACATGATTATATATTCTCCACAATAAATACAATGTTATCAAACATTCCCCATATAGAAAATTACCAGTTAATGGAAGGGAATGTCTCAGATAATTGTATTGTCATTAATTTGATTTCAGTCGGTAGAAGAGAAATAGCGACCCACATTTACGTATCTTACGTCGGGCACGTAAAGGTGGAAGATGAAGTTATTTTCGCCAAATTTATTTAAGGTGCTCAACTTTTAATTAATTTGGCGCCTTTTTAACTGTCTGACAGTCAAGAAATCACATCTCATAGCAGGAGTAGATTTGCACCAAAGTTTGCGCCATTTTTATCTAATTTTTTTAAAATAAATGTGGCCTAAACTACGTCTTCATGGAGACCAATCTCAACTTTCTCATCACTTTCCAAATTTGTCTTACAGTGAAAAAACGTCATATACATCTGCTATGAGCAGACAGAAATCTGCAACAAAATTTGCATAATTTCCTTCTTTTCTACATAATAAATCGGGTGAAAACTACATCTTCTTTACAAACCATGCCGACTTTTCTCTAAAACTTAGGACAAACTGCATAATAAATATAGTTATTCCTATAAATAGTCCATCTCAAATGAGAAGGAAACAGCCTATGGCTCCCAAATAAATATGATATAAACCAAAAACCGAACAAAAGGAGCATATAAACTGGAATATATATATTGTATCAAAAATATGTTTATTTATTAATTTAAGCAACAACAAAGATAAAAACACAAATATATAATGTATTACAAAAACAAAAATATGATATCAAACACCAAATATACAACGCCACATTGGTTTCCATGGAGTGAGATATGATATTATTTTGCTACATTAGCTAAAAGCAGCACGGCGAGGTATATACGTTGCGGATATACAGTACGTCTATAAATAAAGGTCAGTACATATCACAATAGAGGTGTATTGAATCATCACCTTGAAAAACCTCTGACATCAAATATGCATGAATATAGTACTGAAACCTTGCCAGGAATAGAAAAGATTAGACTCTTACTCACATGAAATACAGTGCAGTGCAGTAACTGGCGTTTATGCCGCCTCGACGCGCGTTTCTAGTTAGTTCTCCTTAGGAGGCGTGATACTTTTTGATACAATATGTATATTCTAGTCTATATGCTCCTTTTGTTTGATTTTGGTTTATATAATAAATATAGGCCAATGTGTTGGTCTTTTTTTTTTTTTTCTTAAAATTTAAGCTACATTTTTTTCTAGAAATTTCCCAGGGGTTTGCCATATTGGAAGCACACACTTCCTTTCTGTATCATTTGTATAGAGAATGTCATTTAATTTCCTACCCTTAAATTATAATTAAAAGACTCTGCTGATATTGTCCCAGTCTATACACCAAAGCTGACAAGTGAACTGAAGAAAACAGGAAATGTCAGTTTGTGTATGCTCTAGTGGCCAGTGTATAAACTGCAAGGGGTTTTCCTCACTAAGAACATTTATCATCTATCCACAGGATGGGTAATAAATGTTTGATTGCTAGGGGGTCCAATGCTAGGACCACCATAATCACCAGAATGGTGGGTGGGAAGAAGAAGGTAGTATCAAGAATATGTTTTTAGTTTCTCCAAAGATGAACAATTTATTAACAATGTATAATTAAGCACAAAATCATATAATTGGGTGAAGCTTCACCTCGGCCATCAAAAGTTCCTAGACTGTAACCACATTTCATTGTGACCACAACTCTTATGACTTGTAGGCATCAGAACTGTCTAGAGACACGTGGTTAGTGTATTCTGCAACAAGAATGTATTTCGACTTCATACTGTATTGTCTGAGCCCAAAAAAATAGTCACCACACTCACATAGCAAAACTATATCGCCACCTACTGGCCACTTTATCTTGAAAAAAATATCACAACTGATGATTGACACATCATTGCATATGTTTGGTATTACAAAAGCAACCTTAGGAAATAGAAATTCTGAGATGGCATTAAATATGGTGGAAAAATTCTCAACTACACGGATTGGGGCAAAAGTACCGTACATGTTTTTTTTTAGCAAGATAATAGAAATTTCTCTCTTCTTTATAACCGGAATATTAACAATTTTTTCCACCTGGAGAGATGTTAATGGGGAAAAAGTTTAGCAGAAATGCTTTGGATAGGACTTAAAAGAAAAGTGTCGGGGCTGGAAAATGCACATGTACATGGGAATACAAATTCCTAAAGTTTTACATATATACCTAAATGGAAGGGTATAGTATATGTATATGCAGGGGCACAGCTAGGATAGGTCTGTTTGATCGTGTGCCCTTTATGCTGGGTGCCAGGGGGTGCGCCAACAAGCCACGTTACCTTGACCTGGATATTTTAATACAGAGCTAGGGCAGTGAACCGAACCTTAGCCCCAGGTGAAGGGAAGTCTTGTGGGATTGGTCGATGTGGGTAACAGCGCTGTTTTTACTTGCATACGTTTTTGCCCTTCCCCCAGTGTTTCAGATTCTGGTATATAATGTATTAAATTGTCTCTCAGTAAAAACACCATCTCCAAAGCTCCACATGCGGCTGTATTAGCTGAGCAGTTATTAAAAAAAGGGTCTCGAAGGAGCCGAATATTGTTTTTCTATTGATAGACCTGCAATATAATAATATAAACAGAAGATTATAGAAGAAAACTCATCACAAGCAAATAAAAAAGAAGTGTCAAAATCTTCACCGTAAAACGAATCCCCGATAAGAGAAAACATTAAGACAAGGAGGGAGCCGAGATAATTAGGAGACATTTGTGAGATGTGATTGTGGCCGGCTCTGGTTATTGTTCTGCAGCGGGAATGATGGGAGTTCTCCTACACAGAGCCGGTGCTCCGCCGCTCAGCTGCTCCGGATCCCAAATCTCTAAGTACACCTCATTAATTATAAAGGAGGATTTTCAATGTGCTTGCTGGCCACGGTTGTTGCATTTGGCAGGCTGCGCAGATGTCGGTTTTATTGTATGTGCGGCAGAAAAGGCAAAATATAACCAATACGCAGGTGTAGATGTATATACAGTATATACACACACCATACAACCAAAAGTATGTGAACATCTTCCATCACATCTATAGGAGCTTGTTGGACATTCCACAACCATGGGTGTTTATATGGAGTTGGGCTCCACAAGATGTTGGGGTGTCTGTGGGAATTTGAGAAGATGTTGTGTCCGCGGTCGCTGACCACCTGGCACACTCTACTTACTGGCAGCCGCGACCGCCTAGGAGATGCCAACACACGCTGCACTCTACTGCTTCTAGGGTGCCCTTTAAGGCGGGGACAAGCACGCGCATCACCAAAATGTTCCGTGACCTATCCCCTTACAGCCTGGATTATATAAAGTGCTCTGCCCTCCCACTCCTTGCCTGAGCGTTGTTGTTGTATTCCCATGTTAGTCTAGCAAATGGTCCCTTAGTTGTTATCCTGCTACCAGTGTTCCCGTATCCTACTACCTGTATCCCGTAATTGTGCTTGTTCCTGAGCTGTATATAGTGTTGGAGTCATGTTGTCATCTGCCACGTCTGGTATCGTCTGCCATGTCTGGTGTCATCTGCCATGTCTGGTATCATCTGCCATGTCCGGTATCATCTGCCACGCCTGGTATCATCTGCCACGTCTGGTGTCATCTGCCACGTCTGGTATCATCTGCCACGTCTGGTGTCATCTGCCATGTCTGGTGTCATCTGTCACGTCTGGTGTCATCTACCATGTCTGGTGTCATCTGCCACGTCTGTTATCATCTGCCACACCAAGCATCACCGGTGCCAGGTGTTTGCTACTCCGAGCATCTGCCTGAACAGCCTGCCAGGTACTCTTACCCCATAGACTGTTATTGACTGTAGTTTGGCCAGCTGCTACTTCGCTATGGCGGAACGGCCTAGTGGGTCCACGTACCCCACAGGCGTGACAGGACATTTGTGAGGTCCGGCGGTGATGTTGGGGTAGAAGGTCCGGCTCACAATCGCCGTTCAATTTCATCCCAAAGATGTTGGATAAGGTTGCAGAGCGTGCTCAATGCAGCAACTCTAGTTTCTCCACCCCAAACATCTCGCCCCATGTCTTTATGGAGCTCGCTGTGTGCACAGGGGCGCAGTGATAGAACAGGAAAGGTCTAAACCCAAAACTGTTCTCACAAAGTTGGAAGCTACAATGTTGTAAAATGTCGGAATATGGTGTAGCATTAACCCTTTAATGGAAATAAGGGGCCAAAATCTAAATTAATCCCCCCACCATTACTCCTCACCCACCACATGTTACAGTAGGCACTATGGATTCCGGCAGGTAACGTTCTCCTGACATCCGCCAAACCCAGATTCCTCCATCAGACTGCCAGATAGTGAGCCGGGATTCATCCCTCCAGAGAGCACGCTGCTCCAGAGTCCAGTGACGACGTGCTTTACACCACCACAGCCGCCACTTGGCATTGTGTATGGTGATCTTAGGCTTGTGTACATAATTATGAGGGGTGTCCACATACTTTTGACTATAAAGTGTATATCAATCTAATTGAAAATGCTGTAGGCAATATCTTACAGAGCCGAGGCAGATTGATACATAGTATTGTGATTTCAGCAAACAATTTTATTGTATTCACAAGGCACGGCCAAATCACCGTAATATCACTCGATCACTCTAAAATGCAGCGATCTTGCAAAAACTGCTGTCTCTCTGCAATTTTGCGGTAATTGCGGCACTAAATCACAAATACACAGCACTGTGTGAATAAACCCTATACAATTTGCCAATATGTTTTCTGTATCAAATCCTCAAGGTTTACAAGATCTCTGCTTGCGGTTATCCATAAAGAACCTTCATTGTTTACCTCCAGTGGATAATAATCAGTCATGTGATGGACACACCGCTGCATGGTTTGTACAAGACACAACTTCGATAACTCGAACGACCTGTGTGGTCATCATCAGGGCAGGTTTATACAAAATAGGTCCCTGGGCAAAGCAAAATAGGGCGCCCTCCGCTGGCCAGTTTTAGACAGTTCTGATAATTGTAGTCTATATAATGCTGCCATATACAGCTCATGTAATACTACCAAATAATATACAGCATACAAATAATACTCCCTTACAAAGTCCACGTAATATTACCATATAGTTCTCACATAATACAGCATTTCCCAAATAAAACCACCATACAGCGCACCACTAAATAATACTAGCTAGTTTTAGTCCGATCCTGGGGTTACGATCCTCAGGGGTCCCCTAGTAAATAGGGGGACCTAGGCAATTGCTCAATTGTCCACCCCATAAAATCGGCCATAGTGATTTCACGACCAGGAGAGATTTTAATCCACTGGAAGTAATCAATGAACGTTACTATTCCTGTAATGACAGCAAGCAGAGATCTTAAAAACCTCAATGAATAAATACAGTAAGTATATTGGAATATTGTATAACATTTGATTACACAAAGAACGCCATTTATTTGTGAAACTGTAACAGCTGAGCAGGTGTAGTGTATTATGGCTCCGTACAAGTTCAAAGTAATGGAGCACCTACAGCAGTGTATGGGGCCACATTGTACCCCAGATATTAATTGAGGGAATACAGAGTTTTTTCCTATCAGGTTCATATGGAACGCAACAGAAAAAAGTGGCGTCTGCTCCCTTGGATGTCGTATCATGGAGGTATATGGGAGCATTTCTTATAGGCGAGAATACCCCATAATACGGCGGCACCAGAATGACTACAGCTCCATGTGCCTCTGTACAGCCTCCGTGCATGTGGCCGAACTTGCACTTCATTGACTACAATCCTGGCTCCCTCGGTGCCTATGGGACTTTGTCCTGCTCTCACAGCTGCTAGATTTGTCACAATATATCAGTATTAGCCTGTAGGCTAGGACAGGAAAGGAATTTGTGTGTCTGTTTAGCTCACAGAGGATTGTCTACATTGATACAGTGAAGTCTTGAAAAAACACAGAAGTGGGGAGGGCAAGAATGGGGGGGGGCGGATGAATACCCACGTTCTGGGTCAAAACGCGTAGCACACCAGTACTGTTTTATTGTTTTTATTGTTTCATCACATATATGGAATACAATTTTAAATTTTACCCTAATGGGAAGCGAGTGGATCGTTCCTTACCCAACGGAAGGAGAACCATGAAATACACCAGGTTCATACAGGAACGCCTTGAGAAGGAGTGAATTTTTCTGCATAATCCATTGGATATTACATTGATACAGTACATTGAAACAAACTACAGCTGTGTGAAAGAAAAACTAGACCCATTACAGAAAACAATATATGTGTTCACTGACAGCAAGCTGAGACCTGAAAAGACGGGATCGGGAGATGTTATGATTGGGATGGACTGTTCATTGGCTTCAGGGGTCAGGGCTGGATTATAGGGAGGGCGCAGGGGACACGTAACCCGGGACCTCCACCACCCGCTCTCCCTGCCCAGGCCGACTCCTCTAATCCACCTGCTAAACTTTAATTGGGTGGACCCAGTGGCGGACTATCATATGGGCGATTCGGGTGGCCGCCCGGGGCCCGAGGCTCCCAGGGGGCCCATGGCAGCCCGAACCGCACATCATCTTACAAAGGTACCTATTCAGCGCGCTAGCTATCTAACTGCCGAAGATGAGGAGGGGAGGAGCAGGGAATTGGCCGGGAAAGGGCTAGGACACGCCTCCCTGACAAGTGCGGGCGCCGCCATTGAGTAACAGAACAGCGACGGACGGCTGTTCTGTTACTCCAAAGCTGCAAGAGAAGAGCCGGGCGGGCGGTCACCGGCGCTGAGGTTAGTTATCCTCCTTCCCAACTGGTTCCCGACCGCTGGCTGTATTTTTACGGCCAGCGGTCAGGGACGGGTCCTTAAAACCCGAGCCATAGACTTTCTACGGCTCGGGTTTTAACTTGCTGCCCGCGCGATCGGGCAGCTGAATGTCGGGTCTCCGGCTGTCAGTGACTGCCGGGGACCCTGAGGAGAGGATAGAGGCAGCTTTCGCTGCTTCTGTCTTCTCCTATGTCTTCTTACACAGCGTTCAATGAACGCTGTGTATAGGAATAGAGACAGCAGCAGAGGCGCTGTCTCTATTCCTCCCGGTGATCATGTGACTGGTCACATGATCGCCGGGTGCCGTTAGTGACAGACTGTTGCTGGGTCTAACTAGACCCAGCACAGCCCTATTAGTGACAATAGTCACTATGAGAGGGCTGATTTCCCCTGTAACTGGGGCTGCTGTGCAGCTCCAGTTACAGTGGAAAAACATGGTGTGAAAGAAATAAAAAAAATATATAAAGTTCCCCAAAGGTCTTTTTTGACCTTTGGGGGACAGACCATAGTAATAAAAAATAATAAAGTAAAGTGCAAAAAAAATGTAAATAATAAATACACATAAGATACCCACCCCAAAAAAAAACGTTCCCCCCGCCAATCATTGTTGTAACGCTAGCGCTGACCCAATTACCCTAATATAGACATGTAATATATTAAAATTTACGGTAAACAATGACGATTACAAATAAAAGGTCTATTTTAGGGTAAAACTATGTTATTACCAAAAAAAATAGCTGAAACGTAAAAAAGCTTATTTTTTTACTATTATTTTCAAACTTTGTGAATAAAAATTCTAAAATAGCAAAAAAGGTGTGTATAAAAACGATAAAAAACGAAACCTGCATTGTCTACGGAAAAAAACGTCGCAAAAATCACGTCGTTTTTATTTTTTTTTTATAAAAATGTGTTTGGTGCAACTTTGTAATTATGTTTTATTAAAAAATATTTTCACTTTTTGAGATACAGCTGCTTTGTATCCTGTATCCGTCAGGTCAGCAGGACTGACGGGATCAGTGAAACGTGCCCTGCCCTAAATTATAATCTTAGATGTGATAGATTTGAGGTGGATCCTGAGTGTCACTGATCCTGTCAGTCCTGCTGACCTGACGGATACAGGATACAAAGCAGCTGTATCTCAAAAAGTAAAAATATTTTTTAATAAAATCAATCAATCACACACATACTAATATATATATATATATATATATATATATATATAAAATTATGATATAAAGTTTTTAAATGTGTACATAACCTTGTGGCACTATATACAAGGGGGAGCGCTGTGTGCCACTATATACAAGGGGGAGCGTTGTGTGCCACTATATACAAGGGGGAGCGCTGTGTGCCACTATATACAAGGGGGAGCGCTGTGTGCCACTATATACAAGGGGAGTGCTGTGTGCCACTATATACAAGGGGGAGCGCTGTGTGGCACTATATACAAGGGGGAGCGCTGTGTGGCACTATATACAAGGGGGAGCGCTGTGTGCCACTATATACAAGGGGAGTGCTGTGTGCCACTATATACAAGGGGGAGCGCTGTGTGGCACTATATACAAGGGGGAGCGCTGTGTGGCACTATATACAAGGGAGAGCGCTGTGTAGTGCTATCCACAGTGGTATGTGTGTGGCGCTCTTTATAGGGGGGGCTTTTTGGTGCTATTTACAAGAGGGGGAGGGCTGTGTGGCGCTCTTTACAGAGGGGCTGTATGGCACTATCTATAGGGGGCTGTGTGTAACGCTCTCTACGGGGGGGATGTGTGATATATAGAGGGGGCTGTGTATGGCGATATCTATGGGGGTGTGTAATATCTACAGGGGCTGTGTATGGCACTATGTACAGGGGGCTGTGTGTATGTGGTGTTTTACAGTGTGTGGTATTATTATATTATATTTAGGGGCACAGTATGTGGCACCATGATAACTTTATTTTCGTTTATAGGTGTGGAAATGTTGGAAAAGTGAGGAGACGTCTGAGTGGCAAATTCTGCAGAAATGAGTCATGGCCGGGAGAAGTCGTCATGAGCGCTGGACCGGATGGAGAAGAAAAGAGGAAAAAAACTACTAGAATCTGAGACGTCGTCACCTGTGAGTCACTAGATTTATAGAGAATCTGTCACCTCTCCTGACATGTTTATTATAGGAATCCTTGTATTTCACAAAAAGTCTTTCTGCAGTCCAGGACTGATAGACAAGTCAAGAGGATGTGTCCCTGCACAGTGTGATCCTGTCAGTATGTAGGGACACAGCCCTGTGACAAGGGAAATCGTAACACTGTTAATGCTTGCCCAAAAAAGTAGTGTTAAAAATAGTTACGGCAGGGCGGCGGTGAGGAAGGGGGGCCCAAGTTTGGGTAACAGCCCAGGGCCCATGGTCTACTTAATCCGCCACTGGGTGGACCAGTTATTTAGCGGGGGCAGAACGTTATTTATGTGAGTAGAGTATAGGGTCATCTAAGTGGTGGTCACGCAAGCGAGTGTCTCTCTCCATGGATGTCTAAGGAAGTCACTGGCCCGACTGTCTCTGTAACTCCCATAGACCACGTGCGTGGCCACGTCTCCTGTATTTGGTTTTGATAAGCTGTCAGGGGGTCCGAGTCCCAGAGGTAGGATGGGGGCCCCCCACATATTTTTTGCCCATCGGCCTCCACCAACCCTAGTGCCGCCTTGTCAGTGGTCATGATGAGTCCTCCAGGGTCTTATCTCCGGATAATAGAGGGTGGGGAGGTTATGATTACAAGACCCCCAACTCTCAATCCTAAAGACGATGTAAAACTGAATTCACGACTTGAAGATCATTTGTGTGACGTCATCCATGACCTCCAATTTCTTCTTTTTAGATGCCGATTTTTTTATTGTTTTTGTATATTTCGGAGAATCCCTCAAATAAAGCAAAACAAAAAGGGACACGTGTAAGTGATACGGACGCCGACATTTACAGCGAAACCTTCCGGGGAGGTAAAGTGGTGACAAATATTTCTTCCATTCCCAAGTTACGAGTTATAAAATGCGGTTTCTAAGCCGAACTGCTCAGACAAATCTCTTCTAGAAATCCATTAGTGGCGCGATCTGCCAGGGAGAGATAAGCTGTCAGCAAAGTGTGCCCACTCCACGTGGAAGCCTCCGCTCCGTACTGGGGAGCCGCTCCGAGCTCGTCTTATAAATCACGCCAGATTGAATCATTTTAAAGGAATATTCCAGCCGTCGTGTTTAATTTTTCAGGTGAAATTCCATTTATTTTGTCTTTAGACCATTTCATGCATTACAGCGCTGCTTTATCTGACATGATCTATAGGCCTGCTCATCCTGAGCTTCCTGGTTCATGAATAGAATGACAAAACTGCAGTGAAAACTGACAAAACACAAGCAGACCAGTAATGGGGGATGTAGAGGGGCAGGGCCCTTGTCTCGGAACAGAATACAAAACAACTTGAAACAGGAGGATATAAAGGGACTTATACAGGGGCGTAGCTAAAGGCTCATGGGCCCAGGTGCAAGAATTCAGCTTGGGCCCCCCTACCACTCCCCAACGCCACCATCATCATCAGACCCCTGCGCGCGCCTATGCCCAGACGCCTTGCCCAACAGCCCCCATAGTATAATGCCCCCACACAGTATAATGCCCCATAATGTATAATGCCCCCCCATAACAGCCCCATACCGTATAATGCTCCCCATATCAGCCCCCCATACAGTATGATTCCCCCATATCAGCCCACATGCAGTATAATGCCCCCCATCTTATCAGCCCCCATGCAGTATAATGCCCCCCCCCGCAATATCAGCCCCATACAGTATAATGCCCCCCCCATAACAGCCCCATACCGTATAATGCTCCCCATACAGTATAATGCCCCCCATCTTATCAGCCCCCATGCAGTATAACGCCCCCCCCCCCGCAATATCAGCCCCCATACAGTATAATGCCCGCATATGTGCATAATAGAAAAATAACATAATTACTTACCTATCCCCGTTCCCATGTCGGGTGGAGGATCCTTCGCCTCCTCCGGTGTGTGCTATGAGTGACTCGGCGCAGACAGGCGCGATGATGTCGCTACATCCCACCAGCCTGCGTCGAGCCACTCAGGGCACAGTGAATGCTGGAGCAAGGAGATGTCAGCTCCTTGCTCCATCATTGAATGGAACCGGGACCTCGGTGAGTGACTCGCGCCCCCCCGGAGGTCTTCACACGAACCTCCAAGGGGGACGCGACCCACAGTGTAGGGATGTCACAATACCAAAATTTGCACTACGATACCGATACTTCGTTTACTTTGCCAACAGTAATAAAATAAAAAAAGTTCTTTCGTTTTCTGATGTGAGGCGCGTGGTGTGATGCTGAATTTTGAATGTGCCTCACATTAATAGTAATTAATTCCATCATGTTTCTCAGTCATAATGAGTTAATGTGTAAGGTACATCATGGGGTTAATTACTGTTAGGGCTCGTTTACACGAGCGTGATATACGTGCGTGCGACGCGCGTGCTTTTCACGCGTGTCTTACGCACCTATATTAGTCTATGGTGCAGTGCAGACAGTCCGTGAGTTTTGCTCAACGTGAGTCTGCTGAAAAAAACTCACGACATGAGCTATCTTTGTGCGCACCACATGGAAGCACTTCCATGGGACGCGCGTGATTCGCGCAACAGCAGTCAAAAGTATGTTTGCAAACAGAAAAGCACCACGTGCTTTTCTGTTGACAAACATTCAAACGGAGTGTCATAATGATGGCGGCTGCGCGAAAAGCACGCAGCCACGCATCATACAGGGCTGACACACGGAGCTGTTAAGTTCCTTTTGCGCACGCAAAACGCACATGCTCGTGTAAATGAGCCCTGAATGTGAGGCACATGGAGGTTAAATTCATCATCGCACCTCGTGCCCCACAATAAGTGATAGAAAGCAGTTTTTATTTTATTTTTTACAGCGTACACATCATAAATGATGCAAAAAAAAATTGTTGTGCAGGTTATTACGGCCGCGCCAATACCGATTACATGTATATTTTATGTATTAAGACTTATTTTAATGTTTATTGTAAAAAAGGTGTATGTGTATTTTTTTTAATTTAACATTACTTTGTTTTTACTTAATTTTTTAAACTTTAATGTACTGGCATATATCTATATCCCAGTATATTAGCCTGTGAACAGATAGTACATAGTCTGTTGTTAGGACATACCTAAGTATGCCCTAACAACAAGAAATATGGTAAGACAGCCCTGGGGTCCTTCAATGGACCCTGGGCTGTCTGCCCATATATGGTATGTCCCTAAATCGCGTCACAGAAATTCCCTGTGACGCGATCCAGGGGCATCCCCCTTCTCATTTTCCCCTGAATGCTGCAGTCCGGTGTGATCGCAGCATTCAGGAGAATAGCGGCGGAGATAAGAGGTTTCTCTGATCTCCGCTGTTATAGAGCGGGGTTGCGGCTGTGTAATACAGCCACTGCCCCGCTCCTGACAGGATGTGCGCGCGCGGTCAGCATGAGGAGATGCGGCAGGCTCTGCACTAATGAGCGGCGGTTCAGGCACTGAATACAGAACATGGGGGTGTTTTGTAGTGCACCCGCCATGTTCTGTCTTCAGGGCCGCAGATCATTAGCGCAGCGCCGGCCGAATCACATCATCCTGACGGCGCGCACATGTCAGGACTCAGGAGCGGGGCAGTGACTGTATTACACAGCCGCAGCCCCGCTCTCATACACTCATGTGCACTATACTGTATTGTGTTGGATTGTGGAGTTTGCGGTGGAGAGAGGAGGGGGGGCTGTGATTTAACGCCCCCCCCCTCTCCAACGCAAACAGCACAATACAACACAATACATTACAAGGCATCACAACACATTACATTACAACACATTACATTACATTACAACACCACACAATACATTACATTATAGACTACAGCTTACCTGGAGTCCTCCGAACCGACTCTTCCACTCCACTGTCTGGAAGACGTGTCACGTGAGAACACGGTCACATGGTACACTAAGTGTACCATGTGACCGTAGTAACCAGGAAGTGCCGGCTTCACGGCACAGAAGATTTATTTAGGAAGCATTCTGTATGGCAACGGGGGCCCGTGGGCTCCCCAGGCTTAGGGGCCCGGTCGCAACTGCGACCGCTGCGACCCCTATAGCTACGCCACTGGACTTATATAAGGGGACGTTCACACAGAGTTTTTTGCAGGCAGAAAAAATCTGAAGGAATTTTTAAGGCGGATTTTGAACAACCAGCGCTTTTTCCCCTGCGTTTTTTGCAGGGTATTTTTCCGCTTGGCCGTTGAATCTAACGCAAAAAATGACGCAAAAACCTCTCAAACCAGCGCTGTAGCTTTTTTTTTTTTTTTTACCTCCTATTGATTTCAATAGGAGGTCAGAGGCAGAAATCGCTGGAAGAAAGAACATGCCGCTTTTTTCTCCCGAGCAGTCAAAAGCCGCTTGGGATAAAAATAAACGTGTCTACCTCCCATTGAAATCATTGGGGGGCTATTTGGGCCATTTTTTGGCGTTAATTCCGATGCAGTTTCTGCATCGAAGTTAGCGGCAAAAAACTGTGTGAACGGACCCTTAATCTTTTTTATTTTACTTTTGTAAATAAAATCTATTCATTGTATAATAAAAAGTTGTATCACTTTGTTGTGTTCTTTGTCTTTCAATTCTTCACCATTGTCAAGATCTTGGCTTGCTCTCAGTGAATGGAGACCTGTTCTGACCCTGTCCTGCTCACACAGCTGCAGGGCTCATAAGAAGAGATACATTGTAGCGAGCCATGCAGCTGTGTAAGATGAACTTGGTCAGAATAGATATTAGGCCTTATTCACACGAACATATTTTACGTGCGTGAAAATCACGCGCGTCGCACAGACCTATATTAGGCAATGGGGCCGTTTAAACTGTCTGTGATTTTCGCGCAGCGTGTGTCCGCTGCGTAAAACTCGCGACATGTCCTATACTTGCCAGTTTTTCACGCAGCACGCACCCATTGAAGTCAATGGGTGCATGAAAATCGCGCACGGCACACAGAAGCATTTCCGTGTGCCGCATGTGATTCGCGCTACACATGTAAAATAAATGAATGAAAAAATAAAAGCCCCTCCTGCTTTTATGTTTGTAAACATAAAAACAGAGTCTCATAACGATGCCGGCTGCGCGGAAATCACGCAGCCGCACACCAAATACTGATGCCACACGGAACTGCTACGCACGCAAAACGCACACGCTCATGTGAATAAGGCCTTAGGCTAAGACTCCATGAGTAGTTTTGGTCACACAGCAGTCGCGGTAGAATGGCGCATTACCGCATTTTCTATAGGGGAAAAAGTTGTGGGCCATGTAGGAATTTTGCAGTTATAATAATAAAAAAAAGTAAAAATAAGAAATAAACAAATATAAATTTACAATGAAGCAGTTTTGTTGTTTTCCCACATGAGCGACTTCTGGAAGTTGCTGGATCTAAAAAGTCTGTATTTTCTGATTGATTTAGAGGAACATTATTAAAGTCGGCATTTATCTCCATGCAGCGTAAGCAAAACCGTGTCCTTAGAAATTACATTTGCCAAAAATGACACAAAATGCCGGTGGAGATGTTTCCGTAATGTATGCAAATGCTCTGCGCGAAGATTAATGCCGAGGAGCAATTTAAAAAAGAAATGTGCCCTATCAACACTTATCAGGGTGAACTGTGGGCGTCCGACGAGTGGTGAAGCGCGTCGTGCATGAAGATTCTGTGTCCTGATTGTTCTGTGTATGAATATTCTCATTATGGAATCAAGGCCCGGAACGTGCGCACATTTATTAATCTGTTCTTGTCATGAAAGACATTCTAATACAGGGATCAGGATTTTATCCATACTGGATGCCGTGTCCTTATATTGTGTCCCAACCTCTGTCTCTATAAAGCGGAGTTCACACAGGAAGGATGCAAATGAGAATGTTTTAGTCAATCTCCGGTGCTGTCACTATATGGCCAAAAGTATGTGGAAACCCCCTCCTAATTATTGAGTTCTGGTGTTTCAGCCACACCCATTGCAAACAGGAGTATAAAATCAAGTACACAGCTTTGTAATCTTCATAGACAAACATTACTAGTAGTATGGGTTGTACTAAAGAGCTCAGTAACTTTACACGTGGCACTGTCATAGGATGCCACCTCTGACACAAGTCCGTTGTTGAAATTTCTGATCGGCCCCGGTCACCTATAAGTGTTGTTATTATTAACTGCTAGATCTGCCCGGTCACCTGTAAGTATTATTATTATCTGCTAGATTTGCCCGGTCACATGTAAGTGTTATTATTATTATCTACTAGATCTGCCCCGGTCACCTATAAGTGTTATTATTATCAACTAGATCTGCCCCAGTCACCTTTAAGTGTTATCATCTGCTACAACTGGCCTGGTCACCTGTAAGTGTTATTATCTGCTAGATCTGCCCCTTTCACCCGTAAGTGTTGTTATTATTATCTGCTAGACCTTCCCTGGTCACCTGTAAGTATTATTATTATCTGCTAGATCTTTCCCAGGCACCTATAAGTGTTATTATTATCTGCTAGATCTGCCCCGGTCACCTATAAGTTTTATTATTATCGACTAGATTTGCCTCGGTCACGTATAAGTGTTATCATCTGCTACATCTGGCCTGGTCACCTTTAAGTGTTATTATCTGCTAGATCTGCCCAGGTCACCTGTAAGTGTTATTATTATATGTTAGATCTGCCCCGGTAAGTAGATCTGCCCCGGTCACCTGTAAGTATTATTATTATTATATGATGGATCTGCCCCAGTCACCTATAAGTGTTATTATCTGCTAGAACTCCCCTGGTCACCTGTAAGTGCTATTATCTGCTAGATCTGCCCTTGTCACCTGTAAGTGTTATTATCTGCTAGATCTTCCCCATTTACCTGTCTTATTATTTTCTCTTAGATCTGCCCTGATCATCTGTAAGTGTTATTATTATTTGTTAGATTTGTCCCGGTGACTTGTAAGTGCTACTATTATCTGCTAGATCTGCCCCGGTCACCTGTAAAGTATTATTATTATCTGCTAGATCTACTCCAGTCACCTGTAAGTGTTATTATTATCTGCTAGATCTGCCCTGGTCACATGTAAGTGTTATTATTATCTGATAGATTTGGTCCGGTCACCTGTAAGTGTTGCATTGAATTTGGTCAGGGTATTCCTTCTTAGGGTATGTTCACACGGACTATTTACGGACGTAAATCGGGCGTTTTTGCCCCGAATTACGTCTGAAAATAGCGCCTCAATAGCGCTGACAAACATCTGCCCATTGAAAGCAATGGGCAGACGTTTGTCTGTTCACACGAGGCGTAATTTACGCGCCGCTGTCAAATGACGGCGCGTAAATAGACGCCCGCGTCAAAGAAGTGACCTGTCACTTCTTTGGCCGTAATTGGAGCCGTTATTCATTGACTCCAATGAATAGCAGCGCCAATTACGTCCGTAATGGACGCGGCGTTCAAGCGCCTGCACATGCCGTTACGGCTGAAATTACGGGGATGTTTTCAGGCTGAAGCATATCCGTAATTTCAGCCGTAACGGACGCCCTCGTGTGAACATACCCTTATTGATATGTATTCCTTCTGGAAGTCTCAGAAGATAGTCTTGCTAAATAGATTGATACAGGAGACTAGGAAGATCAAAATGTACTTAGAAATTGATCAGCCATGTCAATATGAGGGGCGGGGGGGAGGATGAAAGTTGCATAATTTAATTAGGACAGGTTTTCAGGCTCTGGATGCAAACGAGAATGATCCCATTCACTGACAACAAGCAGAACTCTTGCAACTGGTGAGAAATCGAGACACAAAGTATATTGAAAAGTTGCAGAACTTTTTGTTTTACAATAGCTAAGCATTAATGACAAAAAATATCTACCTTTTTTTTAAAGGTTAACCAAACTTTCAAAAAACTTCTGACATGTTAGAAGTTTTGATCGGTGTGGGCCTGAGCACTGATAGTTTCTGATCAGCTTTTCTCGGAAAGCCGAGCAGTCGGTATACGGGCTTGTAGACTTTCTATTGAGCCTGTACACCAGTTGCTCGGCTTTCCAAGAATAGCCGATCAGAAACCAAAAGGCTCAGCTCTTCTGACGCTTCATTTTGGCGATTGGTGGGGCTCTCAGTGCTCAAACCCCCACCGATCAAAACTCCTGACATGTCACTATGAAATGTCAGAAGTTTTTCGAAAGTTTAGTTAACCTTTAAAGGAGTAGTCTCATGAAGACAGCCCATTCTCTAGAAACAATTGCCCTACGGGTATGCCTGGTGATCAGGGAATATTTTTTCTACCATACTTTACCCCTGCAGTGGGTCAAATGAATGGTCGTCCATTTAATACATAGACGGGCCGGGACCGCCAAAGCAGGATTTGCTCTTGGAAAGGTATTGACTTGACGAGACAACTCATTTAACCCCTTTGGGATGCAGCCATTTTGGCGTTGAGGACGCAGGGATTTTTGCCTCACTGCATATAGGCGCCACCATGACATCATGAGGTTTCCATCTCGGTACATTTTCCTAAAACTCCTTCTTTTATAAAACCGTAAAACCACAATTTACCTATTTCCAGTTAGAAATATTCACATAACCCACATTATTCTTTACTTCTGTTCCATTCCCAGATGTCTCAGCGGATTTCTAAGATAAAAATGTGTAATTTTAAGTCGCTGATGTTCTGTGCCCGCGAGGATACAATATAAAGTAATGACAAGAAATAATGAAACGTGAATACAAATCCAGTGACATACAGATATTTACGGACACATTGTACATTATCAGACCTGAGCTTTATTTTTAATAAATCAAATTCAAACAAATATTCGGGAAACTTTTAAATAAGATTTTTTTTTAAAAAGTTGTTTTTTTTCATTGGAATAATTGTAACATTTTTTTTTGAAAAATCCATAACTGGTGTTACGGGGAAATCTTGCTAAACAACCTCCTGTTTTTGTGAAAGTGCATTTTACAGTCTTGCTGCACCTGTTAACAAAGAAATCAGGGTGTGCCCATTTAGGCATTAGGGTGGTGCCCAAGAGACCATTGCCAGAGAGGGCCCATAGCCCCTCAACCATACGCAACATTCAGTCCAGAAACAAATGCAATGCATTGACCCAGCTTATATGTATCATGACCATAGTGGGTGGTAAGGGGCTTATGACCTTTACTAGTCAGAAGCCCAAACCACTTACAGCCTGCCCCTCAGCGTGCCCACCATAAATGTAGCCATGTTGATGTTATGAAGGACCCCGGCTAGACTCATTATCAACCCAATGGGTGGTGGAGTCCGTGGGGTCCTACCTCTCTACAGGTTGGAGGAACCTGCCTCAGGGCCATGCCAACCTTCTCTCCAATATGTGATGGGAAGGAGTGGAAGCATGAAGGAACACATGGTCTACCTGTCCCAATATGAGAGGTGTGATAGCGTGGACTTGCATCAGTAGGGGGAATCCCATTTTGCTTTCTGCTACGGACCCCCTCCTCTCTATACATATCTCTGTTTTCTCTGTTGATAGAGCAACTCCTATATTTTGTACCCAAATGGCATGTTCTTCTTACTGTATATATGAGTCTATATTACATTTTTATACAGCGATCATATCTCCCGTTCTCTGGACTGAGAAGACCTAGATCTGGCCGGATCGCCTCATAACTGAGATCATGTAGGATCCATCTAACGTTTCGTAAGTCATACTACTCTGTACCAATGGTAAAGTCATACTATTCACTTTTTCTATGCAGTTCTTTACCTATAGTTTATGCCCTTTTGATGGTGACTTTAGTAGCTATGATTTTCACTCAGCTCTTGTGGTTAGTCTACTAATAAGATGTTGAAAATTAGGTGGTAACAGGAAAATATAGCAGAGTATAGAGTGTATAGGGTCACTTGATAGACGCATAGAGCATAGCGATGAGTGAAGCCATTCTACACAAATCGGATCCGGTCTGCATTTACCAAAAAGTTTCAAATTCATGTAAATCCAAAACTTTTGGAGTTCGCGTCACACAAATTGCGGCAAAATGGAAAAAGGCTGCCATTTCGCAGATTAGAAAAAAGATCACATGACCCTGGGCGAGCTTTCCCATAATACCTTGCATTCAGCCTTCCCAAATTGCACTGCGGTTATTGATTTCTAGCACAGCGAATCATTAGGGGTATAGGCGCATGGCATTACTAATGCTGGCTGGGCGTTAAAGGGTTGGCCAATTTATGTTTCTTTTTTTAATAATGCTTTTGGTGTAGCAGAGTGCCCCCTTACCTGCTAGGCCACTGTCCACCCCTTGTGTATAATATATATATATATATATATATATATATATATATATATATATATATTACCTTTTAGGGCAGCAAATTATTAGTTGTGGCTTTACAAGCTGCAGACTGACACCAAATGCTCTTGGATTATTTTTCTGTTGGTGAGAACAAAACCGCACCAAGAATCACGCCTGGCAACGTGAGGTCACAGAATGTATGAATGTAATTTCAACTAGGTTTTCAATATCTTCTAATTGAGACATAGATCTTGGTTATGTTCCCTATGTATCCACGAAAAATGACTGATGGCATCTGCACTGACTTGGTTTAGACACGCAAGTATTTTTATACATAATTATATTAATATAATAACTTCAGGCAGCTATTTTGTTCAGCATATATTCTAATATTGATGCCCATAAGTCACGTTCTGGAACACGAGGATGTGTAATGAGCTCCTTCTGACACTCCGTAGAGGCTTTAATATGGATGGATGGTTCGTTTTTTTATTGCATTACTATCTACGGATATTCCCTGGAAGAGGATGGATATACAAAGTATTTGCTGTCTCCTTCCTAACTGAATCGCATCCTAAACTAGAACTATTCACCTTTATTAGCATTGCCTAAAATTGTATCGGATAAATGGCGGTATTCAGTGGTGGGAAGGAGTTATGAGTGTATTCCCACATAGGGAGAGAGAATAGATGTACAGTGTTCCTGTATTAGGAAACGTAAAGAAAAATGACTGCTTATCACCTTACATCGCGTACCCTATCACAATGCCGAGTAGTTAGAATGACAATTCCCTACAATTTTTATTAGACTTGTATGGCTGTATCTTTAGAGGGTAAAGCCAACAGTATATTCTTTATAGATTGCCATGTGGGCAACGTAACGGCATCCATGAAGATCAGTCAACTGTCTATGAAGTAAATATCCAATAATCATCTTCATTGGAGCTCTTTTGACATTAGTAGTGGTGGTGGCTTTAGTAGCTGGAGATTGGCATTGAGTGCTCTTAGTTAATCTACTGTACATACTGCAACAAAATTTTTTGGATGGATATATATATATATATATATATATATATACACTGTATATATGTATATATATCCTATGTATCCATGAAAAATGACAGAAAACATCTTCATTGACTTGTGTTTTAAGGCAATGAATGCAGAATCGATACAAATGTATCCTTAGTGACATTTAGATAACTTCAGGCGAATTGTATTTTGTTATATCAGCAAATATTGAAATGATGATGCAAATAAGCCTGGAGCACAGCGATGTGTAATGAGCTGCTTGTGGCACTGAGGGCCATGTAAATGTCTTCATATAGATGGAAAGCGGCTGAATAACGATCTACACATCATTTATCTTCTGGTGACAAAGTCTAGGGTCTTTACTTATTGATTGTATTAACAAATACTCAGTGTCCAGGAATCTTCTTAAGTTAAAGCCCATTAGAGCCCTTTGATGCAAGATATTATTAGTAGGGGCTTTTGAAGCTGCAGATTGGCATTGAACGAGTCATTGAACTTGTGGCTTCACAGTTCTGGTGTGTGAACTCCACATTATTAAAAATAATTTTATTCATAGAACAAAGACATGTATAATGAACTTTTGCTACTCGAGACCATCTACATGTCTCATGGATGAAGGATAATAATCTATTCAATATGGATTTTCCAGTGACTTATTCCCGAGCTCTTATTTATTGATTGTATAACTTTTTTATAGATTCAGCCCTCAACACTTACATCTACATTGCACAAACATCTTCGTTTATAATGATGGAAGATACAAGTGGTGGCTTTAGGAGCTGCAGATTGACACTAAATACACTAGTTTACTCTAATGCCAGTACCTTTTAATAGCTTAGTGAAAACAGGACAATGTTACATTTAAAAAAAAGTGCCCAAAAAATTAATAAATGTTTACATAAGACAGTGAATAGAGAATTGATATAATTTTTTTTAAATCTTATTCTGCATTACTGCTACGTTTACAATACAAATTTGGGCTTCTTAGTGCACCTGACACAACAGGGCGACCTCTTTTAAGTGGCTCCCTAACCTAAAAAGACACCTCTCTTTTGAACCTACAGAATGAACTGAGGATCGGTAGGAACACACGGGGTGGATAACGCTGCGTGCTTTTATGCAGCGTATCTGCGCTGTGTGCCGCAGGGAATTATTGGTGAAAAAACGCACCAAATGTCAGCTGCGGAAAACTGCAGCATTTAGCCGGCCTGCTAGCTCCTGTGATTGGCTACAACAGCGGTCACATGGAATGAAGCGTCATCAAAGGAGGCCGGCCCTTTGACGTAATCATGGTCGGCCTGCTGGGATGATGTTTCATCACCATGTGACCACCGCTACAGCCTGTGGTTGGCTGCAGGGGTCACAGTTGCGTTTTTTTTTTGCGCTGGAATCGCTGTGAACCTGCCGCAAAAAAACCACAACAACTGCTATTTGTTGCAGGATTTACCTCCCCATTGAATTCAATAGGGAAATCCCGCACCAAATAAGCAGCATTTACGCAAATACAATGGACATGCTGCGGAATAAAAAAAAATTCTGCTCACTATTTACGCAGCGTGTGGATGAGATTTGTTTTATCTCATCCACTTTGCTGCTACTGTATATGAAGAGGATTTTCCACAATGAAATCCGTTGCAGAACAAACGCAGTATTTACCCAACGTGTGAACTTGCTCTTACTTTAACTAAAAACACCGTTGGGCAGAATCGGAGAAGTGCATGACCATAAAAGCAGTTACCACCCCCAAACGTACAACATACATAAAAAGTCGGTCAGCGAATCCTCAGAAAATAATATGCAGGTGCGGGTGCACGTACGATGCGACTGCAAACAATACAAAACAAAGCACCATTGCAACCGCACTCTGCAAGCCCCAAGACCACGAAATGGTGAAAGTCATAAAACTTCAACAAGTGCTGTTTTCTTATAGCAACAATCATTTTAATAGTGAGGTAAATAGGTCTGAAACACAGCAGCTATGATTATTACTCTGCTTCTAGTATTCAAGACCATGTAGATGTCTTAATATGAATGATACGTGGCCGGATAAGAACCTTTATATCATGTATCTACTTTTTTATAAAGTTCCTATATATTGATCATATTGCTATCACTATACATCAATCTTGTTCTTGCTTTAAACCTATAAAAGCTCTTTTGATGCAGGATATTATTGGTGGTAGCTTTAGAGGCTGCAGATTGGCATTGATTGCTTTTGTTAGTCTACTATTAGTATGTTGAGATTATAACAATACATTAACAATAGCACAATATAAAATATTCTTAATTTCTCTACAGAAAATATCTTGCTGCAATTGAGTGAGTACAGGGCAACATAAAAAAAAAAGGATTTCTTACTAAATATAACCACAAAACACACAACTCCATCAGTTTCAACCTTTTATACTTACAAATCCCCAGATGATCCAGAGGGAAGCAAAAACTTCTAAAAGCCATTCCCTTTCTAATACAGGACAATAATTTATTAGCTTTTGATGCAGCAATCTGGCATTGAGTGCTATCATTTAGGTTATCGTAATAATTAAGCTAAATTATTCTCTGTTATGGACTTACCCAGTAACCCAGTAAATCCATTCTCTGTATTGATAGCATGTATTTCTTTTCCCCCCTAAAATATATAGGCTTACACTTGCCATTCAGCCAGTTTATCCAGGTCACCCTCTAGGGACAAGACATTTTGTGCAATATCTACAAAGCTTTATGTCATATGTAAATGCAGAAAAAGTGCTATGAAGTCCAATATTTGCATAATTCATAAACAGATTTAGCAGTAATGGTCCCGGGAAAGATCTTTTAATAGAGACATAGACATCAGTGGCTCCATGACAAATGACTAATAACATATTTATTGACTCCTATTTTATATCCAGGTCTTTAATACATAAGTTAATGAATGCAGATTTGATAAAAAATATATATATCCTTCGCTTTTTCACTTCAATATTGCTTCAGGCCAGTGATATTTTGGTATATTTGCAATTCTTCAAACGGAGATGCAAATAAGACTGGAATAAAGCTATGTGTAATAAGCTGCTTCTGGCACTGAAGACCATGTAAATGTATTCACATAGAGGAAAGATGGCCGGATAACAATCAATACATCATGGATCTCCTTATTACAGAGTTCTTATCAATTGGTCATGTTACTATCTGTGGATTCACTATTCTTCTTGGTTTTAGAGCTGTTTTGGTGCAATACATTATTAGAGGTGGCTTTTGAGGCTGCAGATTGGCATTAATTGCTCCTAGTTCAACTATTGTTTGTATATTGCAACAATATGGTGAGAAAAATACTTTAACTAGCACAAAAGTCTTAACTAAAGAAGACATTCAAAACAATTATTTCATTAGACACAAACATCCCAGCAATATATCAGATGCGTCTATTATAAATAAACAAAATCATCCTAAAAATATCCACTAAATGCACAGCTTTGGAACATGGCTATGTAGAATGGACATATTTGGACACTTAAGACAAAGTAGGTTGTACTGTAGTTAAATGAAGAGATCCTCCTCATAGATCTGTCAATGACTTAGTCCATTTACTCCAGAGTTCGTATTGATCTAATGTATTACAGTCTACAGGTTCATCATTTAACACTCTTCTTAGTTGATGCAAGACATTATGATGGCTTGGCTTTAGTAGCTGCTGACTGGCACTGAATGCACTTGGTGACTCTTCTTTAAATATCTTACTACAACTTGATAAGAACAGGTCAATATGAACAGCATTTCTCACAATTTGACCATCATATCTGTTTATAGAGATAAAGTTATGAGTGATGTAGTCTTTGTATCCATGACAAGTGACATCTACATTGACTGGTGTTCAATCTCCTCATCTTTGATATATATGATAATGAATATAGAATTGATGAAAATGTATCCTTGGTGACATTCATATAACTTCCATGTAAATTCAGGCAAATGTTATTTTGTTATATAAGCAATTATTCCCATGGCATCACACATAAGTCATGTTCTGGAAAACTGGGATGTGTAATGAGCTTCTGCGTCTCAAGGCTATGTACATTCTTTAATGTATGAGGATGGAAGTTGGATTCTGAATGTTCTATAACCATTTATCCTCCAGCTATTTATCTCAGTCCTTTGCTATTGATTATAGTATTATGTATTCAGTATTGAACAGTTTCACTGTGTAAACCAGGTAGAGCAATGTAAAGTTATTGGCTCACGGGTGCTATTTGGGTCAGATTCATAGGTGTGAGCACATTGCACATGATAGATACTTTTTATATTTTGTTTTACTGCTTCCACCGAAAAATGGTCCATCTTGGTGACAATTGCTAAGCGCATACTTATCCTTGCAGTTGGCTTGGTTCTGGTGCTGTATCTATGCAGTAAGCTTTGTTCTGGTACTGTATCTATGTAGTAAAGTTAGGTTCTGGCGCTGTAGCTATGCAGTACGTTTTGTTCTGGTATTGTATCTATGTAGTATGTTTGGTTCTGGTGCTGTATTTATGTAGTAAGTTTTGTTCTGGTGTTGTATCTTTGTAGTAAGTTTTGTTCTGGTGCTGTATCTATGTACTGAGCTTTGTTCTGGTGCTGAATCTATGTAGTAAGTTTGGTTCTTGTGCTGTATCCATGTAGTAAGCTTGGTTATGGTACTGTATGTAGTAAGCTTGGTTCTGGTACTGTATCTATGTAGTACGTTTTGTTCTGGTGCTGTATCTATGTAGTAAGTTTTGTTCTGGTGCTGTATCTATGTAGTAAGTTTACTTCTGCTGCTGTATCTATGCAGTTAGTTTGGTTCTGGTGCTGTATCATTGTAGTAAGTTTGGTTCTGGTGCTGTATCTATATAGTAAGTTTGGTTCTGGTACTGTATCTATGTAGTAAGCTTGGTTCCGGTACTGTATCTATGTAGTAAGTTTGGTTCTGGTACTGTATCTATGTAGTAAGCTTTGTTCTGGTGCTGTATTTATGTTGCATTTTGGTTCTGGTTCTGGTTCTGTATCTATGTAGTAAGTTTGGTTCTGGTACTGTATCTATGTAGTAAGTTTGGTTCTGGTGCTGTATCTATCCAGTAAGTTTGATTCTGGAGCTGTATCTATGTAGTAAGTTTGGTTCTGGTGCTGTATCTATGTAGTAAGTTTGGTTAATCTTTGTAGGTGTCATGATGTTTTTAAGCAGATCATAATATAGCAGCGTGACAAATTTATGATTGAATATCACATTTTTAAAGGCACGTCTGCTGATTTCCCTCTTAGGTTTCCCTATAAACTTGTGGCACAGCTGGTGGCTGCCATATGCTTCTCGCAGTAGAAATGTCTTTTGCTTTTTTCTATCCTTAGATTAATGAGTCGACTAAAAAAACCTGTCATTTGAAGAGGTAAAATGGGAACAATTTAAACTAAACTTAAAGAGGCTCTGTCACCACATTATAAGTGCCCTGTCTCCTACATAATCTGATTGGCGCTGTAATGTAGAGAACAGCAGTGGTTTTTATTTTGAAAAACTATCATTTTTGAGAAAGTTATGAGCAATTTTAGATTTAGTTTCTTAAAGACCAACTGGGCGTGTTTTTACTTTTGACCAAGTGGGTGTTGTAAAGAAGTGTATGAGGCTGACCAATCAGTGACCAATCAGTGACCAATCAGCATCATACACTTCTCATTGTTCCAGCCCAGCTTCTTTCACTGCACAATCACACTGTGCTGTGTATCATGCTGGGCTGGAACAATGAGAAGTGTATGACGCTGATTGGTCACTGATTGGTCAGCCTCATACACTTCTTTACAACACCCACTTGGTCAAAAGTAAAAACACACCCAGTTGGTCTTTAAGAAACTAAATCTAAAATTGCTCATAACTTGCTCAAAAATGATAGTTTTTCAAAATAAAAACCATTGCTGTTATCTACATTCCAGCGCCGATCAGATTATGTAGGAGATGGGGCAATTATAATCTGGTGACAGAGCCTCTTTAAAGGGACAAAAAATCCTAACCCGTCCTTTGTCATCTGTAGATGTATATGATCTGTAGTGCAGTCAGGTATCATGTGTCTGACCTGCGTTTTTCAGGTATTTTTACATTATTTCTCTCCATGCCTGCTGATTGGGCGTGCTCTTCCTGGTCTGATATCAGACCTGTACTTTGTGCTCGGAGACAATCAGATGTCTCCTCACTTCTGCTTCTCCACCAATTTAACAACATGAATTCTTACAGACACAGAGACTGAAAAGCTTCTCCTCTTTCTTCCCTGTATATTATTTACTGTTACTGCAGCTGCATCCCCTCCTCCTCCTTCTTCACGGTCTAATATTTACTGTTACTGCAGCTGCATCCCCTCCACCTCCTTCTTCCCTGTCTACTATTTACTGTATTACTGCAGCTGTATCCCCTCCTCCTCCCTCTTCCCTGTATATTATTTACTGTATTACTGCAGCTGTATCCCCTCCTCCTCCTTCTTCCCTATCTACGATTTACTGTATTACTGCACCTGCATCCCCTCCTCCTCCCTCTTCCCTGTATATTATTTACTGTATTACTACAGCTGCATCCCCTCCTCCTCCCTCTTTCTTGTCTATTAGTTACTGTAATACTGCAGCTGCATCCCCTCCTCCTCCCTGTATATTATTTACTGTATTACTGCAGCTGCATCCCTCCTCCTCCTCTTTCTCTGTCTATTGTTTACTGTATTGCTGCAGCTGCATCCCCTCCTCCTCCTCCTTCTCTGTCAATTGTTTACTGTATTACTGCAGCTGCATACCCTCCTCCGCCTTCTTCCCTGTCTACTATTTACTGTAACTGCAGCTGCAACCCCTCCTCTTCCTTCTTCCCTGTCTTAATATTTACTATATTACTGCAGCTGCATCCCCTCCTCACAGTCTACTATTTACTGTATTACTGCAGCTGCATCCCCTCCTCCTTCTTCCCTGTATATTATTTACTGTATTACTGCAGCTGCATCCCCTCCTCCTCCTTCTTCCCTGTCTACTATTTACTTTATTACTGCAGCTGCATCCCCTCCTCCTCCCTCTTTCTTGTATATTATTTACTGTATTACTGCAACTGCATCCCCTCCTCCTCCCTCTTCCTTGCCCATTATTTACTGTATTACTGCAGCTGCATCCTCTACTCCTCCTTCTTCCCGGTCTACTATTTACTGTATTACTGTGGCTGCATCCCCTCCTCCTCCCTCTTTCTTGTCTATTATTTACTGTATTACTGCAGCTGCATCCTTGTCCTTCTTGACTAGTTCTACTGTTTTACTTTAGATGTTTGTTTCTTTTGACTGGTGAGGTCTGTGAGCATTTACATTTATCCTGCAGGCATGAAAAGGGGAACTACAGTCTCCTGAAAGGTGAGAAAGATGACACTGACCTCTAGCCCACAGGGTATGTTAGCAGTAACCCCTCTACTGCCCACGACCACAAGAGATGATACCACCAACCCCTTCACTATTGTAGATCACCAGGAATGCAGCCACAAATATCTTTCCTGTCATAGGGATGACATTATTAAACCTTCACTACCCAATCTACAGCTACATATTGCTGCAGGGAAAATGAAGACTCCACCAGCAGAATAGTGAGTGCAGCTCTGGAGTATAATACAGGATGTAACTCAGGATCCATACAGGATAAGTAATGTAATGTATGTACACAGTGACTCCACCAGTAGAATAGTGAGTGCAGCTCTGGAGTATAATACAGCATGTAACTCAGGATCAGTACAGGATAAGTAATGTAATGTATGTACATAGTGACTCCACCAGCAGAATAGTGAGTACAGCTCTGGAGTATAATACAGGATGTAACTCCGGATCAGTACAGGATAAGTAACGTAATGTATGTTCATAGTGACTCCTCCAGCAGAATAGTGAGTGCAGCTCTGGAGTATAATACAGGATGTAACTCAGGATCAGTACAGGATAAGTAATGTAATGTATGTACACAGTGACTCCACCTGCAGATTTGTGAGTGCAGCTCGGGAGTATAATACAGGATATAACAGGATAAGTACAGGAAAATTAATGTAATGTATGTACACAGTGACGCCACCAGCAGAATAGTGAGTGCAGCTCTGGAGTATAGCACAGGATGTAACTCCGGATGAGTACAGGATAAGTAATGTAATATATGTTCACAGAGACCCCACCAGCAGAATAGTGAGTGCAGCTCTGGAGTATAATACAGGATGTAACTCAGGATCAGTACAGGATAAGTAATGTAATGTATGTACACAGTGACTCCACCAGCAGAATAGTGAGTACAGTTCTGGAGTATAATACAGGATGTAACTCAGGATCAGTACAGGATAAATAATGTAATGTATGCAGACAGTGACTCCACCAGCAGAATAGTGAATGCAGCTCTGGAATATAATAAAGGATATAACTCAGGATCAGTACAGGATAAGTAATGTAATGTATGTACACAGTGACTCCACCTGCAGATTTGTGAGTGCAGCTCGGGAGTATAATACAGGATATAACAGAATAAGTACAGGAAAATTAATGTAATGTATGTACACAGTGACGCCACCAGCAGAATAGTGAGTGCAGCTCTGGAGTATAGCACAGGATGTAACTCCGGATGAGTACAGGATAAGTAATGTAATGTATGTTCACAGAGACCCCACCAGCAGAATAGTGAGTGCAGCTCTGGAGTATAATACAGGATGTAACTCAGGATCAGTACAGGATAAGTAATGTAATGTATGTACACAGTGACTCCACCAGCAGAATAGTGAGTGCAGCTCTGGAGTATAATACAGGATATAACTCAGGATCAGTACAGGATAAGTAATGTAATGTATGTACACAGTGACTCCACCTGCAGATTTGTGAGTGCAGCTCGGGAGTATAATACAGGATATAACAGAATAAGTACAGGAAAATTAATGTAATGTATGTACACAGTGACGCCACCAGCAGAATAGTGAGTGCAGCTCTGGAGTATAGCACAGGATGTAACTCCGGATGAGTACAGGATAAGTAATGTAATGTATGTTCACAGAGACCCCACCAGCAGAATAGTGAGTGCAGCTCTGGAGTATAATACAGGATGTAACTCAGGATCAGTACAGGATAAGTAATGTAATGTATGTACACAGTGACTCCACCAGCAGAATAGTGAGTACAGTTCTGGAGTATAATACAGGATGTAACTCAGGATCAGTACAGGATAAATAATGTAATGTATGTAGACAGTGACTCCACCAGCAGAATAGTGAATGCAGCTCTGGAGTATAATACAGGATATAACTCAGGATCAGTACAGGATAAGTAATGTATTGTATGTACACAGTGACTCCACCAGCAGAATAGTGAGTACAGTTCTGGAGTATAATACAGGATGTAACTCAGGATCAGTACAGGATAAGTAATGTAATGTATGTACACAGTGACTCCACCAGCAGAATAGTGAGTGCAGCTCTGGAGTATAATACAGGATGTAACTCAGGATCAGTACAGGATAAATAATGTAATGTATGTAGACAGTGACTCCACCTGCAGAATAGTGAATGCAGCTCTGGAGTATAATACAGGATGTAACTCAGGATCAGTACAGATAAGTAATGTAATGTATGTACACAGTGACTCCACCAGCAGAATAGTGAGTGCAGCTCTGGAGTACAATACAGGATGTGACTCAGGTTCAGTACAGTATAAGTAATGTAATGTATGTACACAGTGATTCCACCAGCAGAATAGTGAGTGCAGCTCTGGAGTATAATACAGGATGTAACTCAGGATCAGTACAGGATAAGTAATTTATGTACACAGTGACTCCACCAGCAGAATAGTGAGTACAGCTCTGGGGTATAATACAGGATATAACTCAGGATCAGTACAGGATAAGTAATGTAATGTATCTACACAGAGACTCCACCAGCAGAATAGTGAGTGCAGCTCTGGTGTATAATACAGGATATAACTCAGGATCAGTACAGGATAAGTAATTTATGTACACAGTGACTCCACCAGCAGAATAGTGAGTACAGCTCTGGGGTATAATACAGGATATAACTCAGGATCAGTACAGGATAAGTAATGTAATGTATCTACACAGAGACTCCACCAGCAGAATAGTGAGTGCAGCTCTGGAGCATAATACAGGATATAACTCAGGATCAGTACAGGATAAGTAATGTAATGTATGTACACAGTGACTCCACAAGCAGAATAGTGAGTGCAGCTCTGGAGTATAATACAGGATGTTACTCAGGATCAGTACAGGATAAGTAATGAAATGTATGTTCACAGAGACTCCACCAGCAGAATAGTGAGTGCAGCTCTGAAGTACAATACAGCATGTAACTCAGGATCAGTACAGGATAAGTAATGTAATGTATGTACATAGTGACTCCACCAGCAGAATAGTGAGTACAGCTCTGGAGTATAATACAGGATGTAACTCCGGATCAGTACAGGATAAGTAACGTAATGTATGTACATAGTGACTCCTCCAGCAGAATAGTGAGTGCAGCTCTGGAGTATAATACAGGATGTAACTCAGGATCAGTACAGGATAAGTAATGTAATGTATGTACACAGTGACTCCACCTGCAGATTTGTGAGTGCAGCTCGGGAGTATAATACAGGATATAACAGGATAAGTACAGGAAAATTAATGTAATGTATGTACACAGTGACGCCACCAGCAGAATAGTGAGTGCAGCTCTGGAGTATAGCACAGGATGTAACTCCGGATGAGTACAGGATAAGTAATGTAATATATGTTCACAGAGACCCCACCAGCAGAATAGTGAGTGCAGCTCTGGAGTATAATACAGGATGTAACTCAGGATCAGTACAGGATAAATAATGTAATGTATGTAGACAGTGACTCCACCAGCAGAATAGTGAATGCAGCTCTGGAGTATAATAAAGGATATAACTCAGGATCAGTACAGGATAAGTAATGTATTGTATGTACACAGTGACTCCACCAGCAGAATAGTGAGTGCAGCTCTGGAGTATAATACAGGATATAACTCAGGATCAGTACAGGATAAGTAATGTAATGTATGTACACAGTGACTCCACCTGCAGATTTGTGAGTGCAGCTCGGGAATATAATACAGGATATAACAGAATAAGTACAGGAAAATTAATGTAATGTATGTACACAGTGACGCCACCAGCAGAATAGTGAGTGCAGCTCTGGAGTATAGCACAGGATGTAACTCCGGATGAGTACAGGATAAGTAATGTAATGTATGTTCACAGAGACCCCACCAGCAGAATAGTGAGTGCAGCTCTGGAGTATAATACAGGATGTAACTCAGGATCAGTACAGGATAAGTAATGTAATGTATGTACACAGTGACTCCACCAGCAGAATAGTGAGTACAGTTCTGGAGTATAATACAGGATGTAACTCAGGATCAGTACAGGATAAATAATGTAATGTATGTAGACAGTGACTCCACCAGCAGAATAGTGAATGCAGCTCTGGAGTATAATACAGGATATAACTCAGGATCAGTACAGGATAAGTAATGTATTGTATGTACACAGTGACTCCACCAGCAGAATAGTGAGTACAGTTCTGGAGTATAATACAGGATGTAACTCAGGATCAGTACAGGATAAGTAATGTAATGTATGTACACAGTGACTCCACCAGCAGAATAGTGAGTGCAGCTCTGGAGTATAATACAGGATGTAACTCAGGATCAGTACAGGATAAATAATGTAATGTATGTAGACAGTGACTCCACCTGCAGAATAGTGAATGCAGCTCTGGAGTATAATACAGGATGTAACTCAGGATCAGTACAGATAAGTAATGTAATGTATGTACACAGTGACTCCACCAGCAGAATAGTGAGTGCAGCTCTGGAGTACAATACAGGATGTGACTCAGGTTCAGTACAGTATAAGTAATGTAATGTATGTACACAGTGATTCCACCAGCAGAATAGTGAGTGCAGCTCTGGAGTATAATACAGGATGTAACTCAGGATCAGTACAGGATAAGTAATTTATGTACACAGTGACTCCACCAGCAGAATAGTGAGTACAGCTCTGGGGTATAATACAGGATATAACTCAGGATCAGTACAGGATAAGTAATGTAATGTATCTACACAGAGACTCCACCAGCAGAATAGTGAGTGCAGCTCTGGTGTATAATACAGGATATAACTCAGGATCAGTACAGGATAAGTAATTTATGTACACAGTGACTCCACCAGCAGAATAGTGAGTACAGCTCTGGGGTATAATACAGGATATAACTCAGGATCAGTACAGGATAAGTAATGTAATGTATCTACACAGAGACTCCACCAGCAGAATAGTGAGTGCAGCTCTGGAGTATAATACAGGATATAACTCAGGATCAGTACAGGATAAGTAATGTAATGTATGTACACAGTGACTCCACAAGCAGAATAGTGAGTGCAGCTCTGGAGTATAATACAGGATATAACTCAGGATCAGTACAGGATAAGTAATGTAATGTATCTACACAGTGACTCCACTTTTTATGTAGATTTATTCTATATATTAACTGTAAAATGCTGTTCAGAGTTAGACATATTTTTTCTTGTTGTGTATAGTGGGTTATACTAGGTAACAAAGTATTTTACAAACACATGGGAGGTTAGTTATTAAGGGTAGAATGATAGTCAGTTGTAGGAGAGCTGAGTTAAAAGGGTTGTCTCACAAAGTAAATCCCTGTCCATCTGCCCTATTATCGACACTATAGAGGTTGGGTCCCCCTCTCTGATCTTCCTTCTATGAGCCGCTAAATGGCCATCATGTAATACTGCCTTTTCTCCGCAGAGCATATATTTGTTTCTCTACTTTTTTGTAATTTTATTCCAGGATAATGCAGTTGTGGATATTCATAGGCACAGCCACTGACATTTTGGTCCCACGAAAAATGCATTAAGTTAAATTTCTCTTTGATCGCACTTAAAACCATATTTATAACAATGAATGGATTACGATATGGATAGAATTAATGTCACATGGTTTTGTTGGTCCTCATGTGCTTCAGCCCAAAAGTAAGATTTTCCCTAGTTCTTTATAGTTTTTAAAAGAGGTTTCAAACAAAAAGCTGTAACAAAAATAATAAAAAAAATGTGGACTCTACATTCTCCATATGATCAGCTCTGTGTCCAGACTTTGGATTAAGCTGCTCTCTCCCCCTTTACCCAGCAGGAAGTCCCAGCACAATGTCAAGCACCATGGTAAACAATTCAATCCAGGTAAGTGAACATGTTTTCTCTCCATGACTTGATATAATTGTAAGCGGAAGAAACTCTCTGAGGGCAAATGGTATCCTATATATGGGCTGATTCCCTTTAAACATTTATTTATTAGATGTCACATTATTTCTGTATGAATTATTTTTAGATGTATTATTTATTGCTTTTATAATTTATCTTCATTGATGAATCATCTATGGAGTGAATTGTTTTGTCAGCTCAGTTGCGGTACATCTGTATTTTCTTATATGCACATAGCACAGGAACATTATTATTATTTTTTTTCATGAGAGTGGGGTCAGTCCTTTTCTTGAATTATATTCCTTTTGGGGAGATGGCTGTTTGTTTGTTTTTTTGCATTTTTTGCCCGACCACTATGCGTCTTATTAACAGTTGGCACTAGAGTTGATTTACATTAACGCAGTACTGTAATTTTTGGTAGTATTTTGTTTTATAATTGTTTTTATATTTTGTATTTTTGATGTATTATTCCTGTTCTGAATATGAAAGCAATTTTTTACTAACTGATTAATTGTGTGTGTACATGTTTGTGTAATGTGTTGCTATTCTATATATTGCTAGAGATATAACTTGAAGTTGATGCGCCCCAATGTAAAGTCTCTAACAGTCCCCCTACCATGTCCACGTATAATACTGGTCTCTTCTTATGTGGTAGAGAAGATTTTGGGCCCCCCTTAGTCACAAAGGCCCAGGGGTGACTGCTACCCCTGCACCCCCTATAGCTATATCCCGGACCAGTGTGTTTGTAGCTTTTAGTGTAGATAATTCAAGGGGTTTGTTCAGTTTAGCAAACCCATTTCTATATCCCCTATTAGTGAATTCTGAGATAATAGAGGGGGTTCCTCTGGTCAGGTCCCTCATCATAGAGGGGGGTTCTCTGTTCAGGAGAGCGGTTACATAGAGCATCCCTCTCTCTGGAGGATCTGTCCTGTCTTGTATTACACAGATAATACATTGATATGAATGGACACTGTGTTATGCTTAATTTCTCCTGTGGAGGCGCTGCAGAGAAACTGAACACTTTCTGGCAGGTTACCCCCCAGATTACAGATTATCGCTGAGGGTCCAGCAGGAGGAGACTTTGTGATTAGCTTATTGTCAAGGGACCTTCTAATAGGAACGGATTGTCCAATGTGAAGAACCCCTTGATGGTTGGAACGATTGGTGTAAGTCTAGTCAATGCAAACATCATAAACTGTGTTGAACTGAAGTTTTTCCTTGAGACATGAGCTGTCGATAGTACAAGGAGATTGTTTTCTAATAAAGGGTTCTTTCACATAAGTGACCCCTGTGCTCGTCTCCTCAGCGGTGACAGTAGAACAATCCTTCCTGTCCTAAAATGAAGGCTGATGAATCACGTCATGATGAACTGCGGAGGTTTTATTTTGTACTAGATATTTATGCCGTTAACCCTTCAGACCTATTGAAATCATGACTATTTTGTATATAATGAAAGGTTCGGCACCTTTTTCATCTTCTTTCTCACAATTTCCAAGATCTCTGTTTCCTTTAAATGAATGGAAAGCACAAACTGACTTTATATTGACCTAATACTTCTTATTACTGAGAATTTGCTCTCGAGTCTAGACATTTCTCTGTGAGCTGAACAGCCAGGACTCCAGACTGATACATTTTACCTGCTTACTTCACAGTGGATTGTCTTGACTTGATTTAATTGTAGCAAACCCTCAGCTGTGAGAAGTATTTGGTCGATCCAGGTTTTAAGCCTCTGGATGTAAATATGAATGTTTCCGTACATGGAAAGCAAGCAGAGAACCTTGAAATTTTATTTGAGTGTTTCATTTTGCAATTATTAAGCTTTACATTTGCAAAACCCCTTTTAGAAGAACAGAACTTCACTCCAAGACCCCGCAAGATTAACGGATATTCTCCAGTTTTAAATGATAAGGTTTTGCCACTTTCTTGAATTAATACTTTTATTTTCTAGAGATAGAACTTTAACCCCTTCCCATACCGGATCGTAAATGTACAGCGCTGGGAGCGGGTAACTAACTCCAAGTGCCGTACATTAACAAAGCTGTTGGTCTGAGATTGATCCCGATCATTAAACCCTTGTGATGCCGTATTCAATAGAGATCTCATGATCACAAGGGATGGAGGCTCCGTCTTGGAGTCTCTCAGGAGTATGACCGCTGAGCCTGGGACTGTTGCGGGATAAGGGGTTAAATATAGCTGAGGTAGTCTTCCCTCCCTCCTTTGTTTTGGTGGGTCAGCAATTTTAGGAGGAGGAGGGCGTATCGGTAGTGGAGGGGAGATGGATTATGTTAATAGGGGGTCGTTTATAGTTCCCCTCCCTCATCAGCCTCTTTTGGCCCAATTTTTCCCTCCCTCCCTGGTAGAACTGGTTGTGGAGATGGTGTTTGTAATTTTATGTCTCCATTTGTGTAACTGTTTGGTTTATCTTGCAACTGCTGTTTCTTTACGGAAAAAAAAAAAAAAACACAAAAAAAAAAAATCAACACAAAAAAAATAAAGTATACAAAATCTTCCTGCACACTGATGCAGATCGAAAAAAAACAAAAAAATAAACCCCCCCCTCCAAAAAAAAAAACCCCACTATCTTGCTTATTGCATGACGAGATTTTATTTCACGATTTTATTTCTGGCACGGTGGTGTCTTGATTGGTGTAATTTTGTTGTGTGATGATTTGTTTTCTGTCACAGCTGGCGGTATTAGGCCCTGTTCACACTGAGTTTTTTGCAGGCAGAAAATTCTGCCTCCAAATTCCATCTGGAATTTTGAGGCAGATTTTTATCTGCCTGCACGCCCTTTGCCGCTTTTTTTGCGGCGTTTCTTCACCTGCGGCCATTGCAGTGAAATACGCTTTCTCTGCCTCTCATTGATGTCATTGGGAAGATAGTGCATGTCGCTTATATATGGATCGAACACTATCGGGATGTGGTGAGGCAAAAACTGAAAATTACGCTGCATCCTAAAGAGGTTCAAGGTGCATTTTCCCCAAAACTGTGATATTGGCCTATAATATTGCAATGGTGTCGGTCAGCTTGAATGCCTACATAGTACAATATGAATGTAATCTTTTTATGGTATAATACAGTACAGTATCTGTCCTGAAGTATGTGGACACCTGACCATCACACCTACAGTATACGAGCTTACTGGATATCCCATTCCAAAACTTTGGAGGAGGAATTCGTGCACATTCAGCCCAAAAACATATATGAGGTCAGGTGCCGATGTTGGGGAGCATGCCTGAAGTTCAATTGGCGTTCCGATTTATTTAAAAGTTTTTGTACGAGGTTGACGTCCGGGCTCTGTGCAGCCAATTGAGTTCCTCCACAACAAACGCCTCACCCCGTGTCTGTATGGAGCTCGCTGTGTGTAATGGGGCGCAGTCATGCTGGAACAGGAAAAGGATGAACCCCAAACTGTTACCACAAAGATAGCGACAATTGTGTAAAATGTCTTTGTATGCTGCAGCATTAACCCTTCACTAGAAATAAGGGGTCCCTGAAAAAGAGCCGCAAACCATTAACTCTCTCCCACAAATGTTACAGTAGGCACTATAGGTAGCATTCTCCTGGCTTCCACCATCTCAGAATTCTCCATCAGATTGGCAGATAGTGAGCCATAATTCATCTTTCCAGAGAGCACGCTGCTCCAGAGTCCAGTGACGACGTGCTTTACACTACTCCAGCAGCCGCTTGGCATTGTGTATGGTGATCTTAGGCTTGTGCCAACTCGCTGGTTGCTACACTGGGCAGATCTGGCAGATCATAATAACACTTACAGGTGACCTGGATAGATCTACCAGATAATAATAGCACTTACAGGTGACCAGGGCAGGTCTAGCGGATAATAATAACACTTACAGGTGACCGGGGCAAAGTCAGCAGATAATAATAACACTAAGACCAGATTCACACGAACAAGGGCAAACTCGGACTTGAAAAACAGCTGTTTTTCACGTCCGACTTGCAACGATGCGGGACCCGTTTTCACAAATTCCCATAGACTTGAGTCTATCGAGGAATCAGTGAAAACGGACGAAAATAGGACATGTTCTATTTTTCAACGCATCCTTCACACAGTCCGTTAAAACAATGGCTGAGTGAACGGCCCCATTGAAATATATGCGTCCGTGTGACGGCCATTGTTTTAACGACCGTCACACGGACGTATGCTATGGTCGTCTGAATTCGGCCTTACAGGTGACAGAGCAGATCTGACAGATAATAATAACACTTACAGGCGACCGGGGCAGATCTGGCAGATAATAATAACACTTACACGTGACAGGGCAGATCTGGCAGATAATAATAACACTTACAGGTGACCGGGGCAGATCTGGCAGATAATAGTAACACTTACAGGTGACCGGGGCAGATCTGTCAGATAATAATAACACTTACACGTGACAGGGCAGATCTGGCAGATAATAATAACACTTACAGGTGACCGGGGCAGATCTGGCAGATAATAGTAACACTTACAGGTGACCGAGGCAGATCTGTCAGATAATAATAACACTTACACGTGACAGGGCAGATCTGGCAGATAATATTAACACTTACAGGTGACCGGGGCAGATCTGGCAGATAATAGTAACACTTACAGGTGACCGGGGCAGATCTATCAGATAATAATAACACTTACAGGTGACCGGGGCAGATCTGGCACATAATAGTAACACTTACAGGTGACCGAGGCAGATCTGTCAGATAATAATAACACTTACACGTGACAGGGCAGATCTGGCAGATAATATTAACACTTACAGGTGACCGGGGCAGATCTGGCAGATAATAGTAACACTTACAGGTGACCGGGGCAGATCTATCAGATAATAATAACACTTACAGGTGACCGGGGCAGATCTGGCACATAATAGTAACACTTACAGGTGACCGGGACAGATCTGGCAGATAATAGTAACACTTACAGGTGACCGGGACAGATCTGTTAGATAATAATAACACTACTAGCAATGTTTTTCTATAGAGATTACATGGCTGTGTGCCTTATTTTATACTCCTGTTTGCAACGGGCGTGGCGGAAACATCTTGACTCAATAATTAGGTGGGTGTCCACATACTTTTGGCCATATACTGTATCTATAATGAAATTGTAAAAAAAAAAACATGTAATATCCTGGGGACAAGGTTGAACCTCTGATAATTCATCATGTTTGGTTGATTCTTTTATCCCATCAATCGCAGATCCTTATTGAGCGGTGATGGAGTGGAACAATCCTCTCAGGTCTCCCTTTCCTTTTATCTGGCCTTTGCTCAATGATTTCTCCTCAATTAAGCATTCAACGTGAGTGAGACTTTGGGATGTGAAGCCTCCAGAGCCTGAATAATATGCTGGCCTTTGATTTTTTGACAGGTCCGCTGGGTCCTCTCAGGCTCTGGAAGGTACATTGAAAGTGAAAGCTTGTGAACGTGATTGATGGCTGCTCATACCTGCGCAGCCGACCTCCTTCTCCATCTCTCACTGCCACCGGTCCCTCTATAGTGAGCAAGAGCTCTGCTTCATCTTAAAGGGACAGGGCTACATCAAATGGTTGGTGTTCAGTCTGTGACTAATCACCTCTGATTATTTAACCTGCCCAGAACTGCTATTAGAGCAACAAGGTTCTTTGTATCTTTTTCATTTCTGCAGGTGTTTGTTGTTTGCTTGACTTAAGGTATGTTTGATGACTTTCGCTGTCTACGACCTTACACCCCCCAAACCCCAATAAGAGACCACACATGAATTTTGGTGTAAAGGCCACAGCAGCCATTTATTAAACACACACCTTTTCCTGATAAAAGAGCATAACCATAAAACACATCATAACTCCATGATAACATCCTGCTCTATTTCCCAACTCCAGATAAAGGATCCTTGAAGGCACTTCAATCATTAAACTCCATCGTTTCCTTATTAGGTCTGGACCTCTTACCCTACAGCCGTTCTGCACCTGACCCGAGGGCACCAACCATGTCCAAGACCTCTCTCTCCCTTCCTGGGGACCCTGCCCATCAGGAATATATATGAGCTGGGTAACCACTCCCCAGCCCTCCAATACTATCCAGGGTTAAACGCCCCGAGTTCTCTTGCAACAATCTCCATTGTTGCTTCTCCTTCTTACCATTACGTGCCTCCAAAGACCCCTCCTCCTACCGCCACGACAATCATGTGTGACCCCTTACACATGATTGTCCCTCCACAACTGCAGGGCTTTTTCCATGCCCTCCTTGATGTCCAGGGTCCACATATCAAGACCCACCTCGTTTAAATGAACACCATCCGGCCTGAGGAAACCGACCTCTCTGCCCTCCAACTCCTTATGCCGCACCACAACACCGCCATTGCGAGCCACAAACCTGCCAACCACCTTGTTCACCTTTGCTCGCGCTTTATTCAAACTATGGATGGAACGTGCCTGCCGCCACACCTTGCGAGCCACAATATCTGACCAGACGATCACCACTCCTGGAAAAGACGACCATAACCGCAAAGGATCGATCTTGACATCTCTCACCAAATCCCTGGACGACCGAATGCCCAAATCATTGCCGCCAAGGTGCACCACTAAAATATCCGGCGCCCTGTCCAAACCTGCATAAAAATGAACCTCTGGTAGCAACCTACACCACAGCATGCCCCGCAGACCCAACCATTTGACCTGAACCTCTGCGTGATCCATGCCCAACTGCCGTCCGGCCGGACGAACATCTGCACGCACACCTCCCCAGTGCACGTAGGAGTGCCCAACAATCCAAATCAAGCAGGGACCTGCACCTAAAACAACACAAAATCAGCAATATAACAACTCCATATCCACCTCCAGCACATCTTATCACCACCACCTCAAAGCAAGTGAGGCCGCACATACAACCTATATCGGTCTGACTCCCACCTACCGATCTTCTTAACCATCGCCGGGGATAAACCCCACCGAGCTGCTTCCGTAGCTGCGCCAATTCTAAAAGAGTGAGAGCTAAAACCTGCTCCCCCTCTGCCAGACAACAGGATACATTTTTTGAACACCTGTGAAAACTGGAATTTTGACAAGGACAACCCATCTGCATGAACCAACAAGGACTCCGGCCCCTCAGGCCTCACTGCAACAAACTCCCGAAAACAGTGGACCGGGCACACCTGCGACCCTGGTAACTCATACAAACGCACCACAAAACCTCTTCCCTCCTGATCTGTCTTAGATCTACGAAGCAAACAAGAAAGGCAGGAGCCATCCAAATCCACATCCGCGTACAATAAACCCCCAGCCACACTCTTACTGGCCGACACCAACTCCGATATCCGGAACGCCCCAAAGAACGCCAAAGAAAAGGCCAGTGTAAATAGCCGCTCTTCAAACCCCGAGACACAAACACCCCTCAACAAATTACAAATCGCTACCAACAGCTCAAATGACACCGGCTTCCTGCGGTCCCTAACTGCAGAACCCCTCCTGAAACCCTTCATTGCCTGCCTGACCAGAAAGGACTTAGTCACGTCCTCCTCACCTTTCTTCTTAAACCAGAAAGCCAAGGCCGACAAACTCCGAGCGACCGTTGCTGCAGACGCCCCTTCACTGTACGCCTTTCCTATAAAATACAGCAAACACGCCGGCCGATCTGCAATACCTGCCTGCGCATTTTCCAACAACGCCTCCCATACCTGCCATACCGCACTGTACCTCTGCCACGTAACCGCACTAACCGACCTTTCCACGAGCGACATCGCCATTGTCACACCACCTTCCACAGATGCTCTGGACAAGGCAGGCCATGAGACTCCGCCCCCGGCGCCAGCAGACGAAACCTGTCCCACTGTTGACGAGAAAGGGAATCAGCCACAGAATTCAGCACCCCAGGAATATGCACTGCGATAAAATGCGCATTCAACATCAGACCTCTCAAAACTAAATGTCGCAATAGTCGCACGACTGGCGGAGAATTAGCTGTCTGCGCATTAACAGCCTGAACGACACCCAGATTGTCACATACGAAACGCACTCTCCGGTCCCGCAGACAATCCCCCCACAACTCCGCAGCCACCACAATCGGGAACAGTTCCAGCAGAGCTAAGTTACGGACAAAACCACATTCATGCCATGCATCTGGCCAAACTCCTGCACACCACTGCCCCTGGAAATAAGCCCCAAATCCGCAAGCACCTGATGCATCAGTATACAGCTCCAAGTCCACACTAGACACCGGCTGATACATGAGCACCGACCGCCCATTATAGCTCTGCAAAAACTCCCCCCACACCAACAAATCAGCTTTCAACTCTGCCGACAACCTAATAAAATGATGAGGGGAATGCACCCCTGCGGTAGCACTTGCCAATCGCCTGCAAAACACCCGCCCCATGGGCATAATCCTACAAGCAAAATTCAAATGCCCCAACAAGGATTGCAAGTCCCGCAACTGGATCTTCTTCCTGCGCAGCGCACTCGCCACCAACTCTCTCATCTCCAGCAACTTATCATCAGGCAAGCGACACTCCATGTTATCTGAATCAATCATGATTCCCAAAAACTTAATGACCGTCGTGGGTCCCTCAGTTTTTTCAGGCGCCAGAGGTACCCCAAAATCCTTTGCCACTCTCTCCATAGTGTGTAGCAATCCTGCACACACATAGTTACCCGGCGGCCCGATAAACAGGAAATCATCCAGATAATGCAGCGCAGATGGCACCTGCGCCTCCCGACGGACCACCCACTCCAAAAACGTGCTAAACATCTCAAAATAAGCGCATGAAATGGAGCAGCCCATCGGGAGGCAACAATCTACAAAATATTCCTCCTGCCAATAACATCCCAGCAAACAAAAACTATCCGGATGCACCGGCAATAAACGAAAAGCGGCCTCAATGTCAGTTTTCGCTAACAGAGAGCCCTTCCCGTATTTCCGAACCCAAACCACCGCCGCATCAAAGGAAGTGTAACTGACCGCGCACAAGGCCGGATCAATGCCGTCATTCACCGACTCGCCTTCCGGATAAGACAAGTGATGAATAAGGCGGAATTTATTCACCTCCTTTTTTGGAACCAAACCTAACGGGGCAACTCGCAAACTCTGAACAGGCGGGGAGGAAAACGGCCCCGCCATGCGGCCCAAAGCCACCTCCTTCAGCAGCTTATCCGTAACCAGATCAGGCCGCGCCAAAGCAGACGACAAATTACGGACTACCCCATCACGTCCAACCGACGTACAAGGAATCCGAAAACCTTCTGAAAATCCTAACCATAACAACTCCGCCACTTTTCTATTTGGATAGCCCCCTAAAAACGGGAGCATCCTTTCCACCCTCACCGGCGTCGCCCCTCTTCTGCTCAGCATCTCCCTGCCTGCCCTTATGCTTCTTGAAGCATCTGGACAAACCATGGGCGCCTCCGCAACCGGAGCACTCGTGCTTGTACCTACAATCTGGGCCGAACTTGCAATGCCCCTCATTATACTGCCAGCAACACCACTTTCCTGAGGATCCTGACCGACCCGCTGCTGACCCCTGACCGCCGGCCGCATCCCGAAAGGGCTGCTGCCCCTGTTTTGGCGCAGACATCAAACGCATCCACAAACTGATATCTTTGTGGTCCCATCGCAACGACGGGCGCACCGACTTCCGCTGACGAAACTGTTCGTCATACCGCAACCACGCATTACCACCGTATACACGATACGCCTCCCCTACCGAATCCATATAACAGAATAGCGCCGAACAGTTCTCCGGCGCCTTCTCACCCACCACACTAGCCAAGATAGCGAAGGCCTGCAGCCAATTCGCAAAAGTCCGAGGAATCAAGCGATACCGCCGCCGCTCCTCCTCCTCCTTCTTACTTTCATCCGGTTTCCACCTGTCCAAATTAAACTTCTCTAACGGCAGCAAAGAAAAAATCTCAACATATTCATCTTTCCAGATCTTTTCCCTAATCTCCACCTTCAAATGTGCCCCCAGCGGGCCCTCAAAACACACATAAACCTCACCTTTAGCCGCGTCAGCCAAACGCACATCCTCCACCACTTTCTTAGCCGCACTCGCCGCCGCGTCAACCGCTTTTTCCACCGCCACTACGGCACCCACAACCGGCGCCACTTCACTAACACCCGCAATCACTGCCGCAGCTGCACCAGAAATCGCCTCATTAGCAACCGCACTCCCCGCCGCACTAGCAGACGCCTCACTAGCAGCGCCCCATACCCTCGCTGGCGACTGCTCTACGCCTGGCACAATTCTCATAAAATATTCCTGCATCCCTCTAAACATCAAATGCATTTGAGACATTGACAACATCCCCCCCACATCCCCCCCACACATCCCCGGCACCACATCCGTGGTAGACTCACCCGGCCGTCCCTGAGGTGACCTCCCAGCGGACGCGTCCTCCACTCCTGATGAGCCCGGCGTCGGTCGTGACGATCCTAGGGAGTGGTGCTCCTGCACCCCACGCTCCCCGTAACTCCGCGCACTTCTGGTCGGTGAAGCTCTAGGCCCAGCGGAACGCGGCCCGTCCACGGTCCTGCCACCCGCTGGTGGCGCGACATATTTGTCCACGATCCTGCCACCCGCTGGTGGCGCGACATATTCAGACTGACAGCCCTGCCGATCCAGTCCTTCTGCAGGGCTGTCAAAAATAAATCTTCTGCTCGTCACTTGTCTCGCAGACCGCTGCCCCCCCTTGTCCGGATGGGGCCCGGCGTCGCTCACCGAAGCTGCCCGGGTCCTTCCGGTCGCTGCCGCCGCCACACGCCTCCCTGCTCCAGCAGGAGGCGATCTCGCTCCCCATCTGGAGGCCGCCCGCCTCTTCCTCCGGATCGGGTCTGATGTCCGGACGTCCTTCTGAAGAGCTCCTCCGGCACCAGGAACATCGGCGCCGGAGAAAGCCGTCACTTCCGGTCCAGCGTGCACTTCCGGTTCAGCGTGTACTTCCGGTTCAGCGTGTACTTCCGGTTCAGCCTCCACTTCCGGTTCCGCCTCCACTTCCGGTCTTGTCGTTGCAGACAGGAGGGAGGAAGATGGCCGCCGCGGCCCCCCCCCCTCCTGTCACCTCCGGTCTTGCCCGCCTGATGGGATTCCTCCCAGACCTCCGCGGCCCGTCGCCAGGGTGCAGCTCCGGACCAGCAGGAGGAGGAGGGTCCCTGGAGGGGCTCCCTCGGCGCCGACCAGACCGAGGTGTTTCTGCTGATGAAGGCCTCTCCTGAGGCCTGGAACGCCTGCTGCTGCGTCCCTCACTCTCCTCTCCAGCCGCTGGAACTGGAGGAAGAGCCCCGGCAAACAGCGCATCCAGCCATCCCACGCCGTGCTGCATCGCTGCATCCCGGATCCTGGCCATCGTGGTCTCCATCGCCGCGTCCATCAGGTAAGTGAAAAATATGATATATATATATATATTTTTTTAAATGTAATAACAGGACAAATTTTTCTCCTGTTGTCCAGCGGGAAAGAGGGCTGCCTCTTCCCCGCATGGACTTATATACTTTACTCTCCACCCACCACATAAAGATACATTTTGCCCCATGCCCCTTTTCCTTAGCCCTCCAATCCCTATAACATAGTCTAAAACTTAGTAGCCAAAACATAGCAGCCTAAAAATCCCAAACACCTAGTCATGCGCTTCCTTCATTACGGCTGCGCCTACATTACGCTGGGCTTACTATTTTGAATGTGACCCGGACTATTTCCTGCCTTTGGATTGCTGCTTGCCTGCACTGTATCTTTCGAGCTGCCTGCCCTGACCTGTATCTTTCGAGCTGCCTGCCCTGACCTGTATCTTTTGACCTGCCTGCCCTGACATGTTCTGTCCTACTGTGTTGCATTACCTGCTTCTATTAATCAATTTTGGCTCCTGTTTTTGGAAATGAAATATCAGCAGCTGCCATTGGAGACTACTTCGGGGAAGGGACCTGGAGATTTCCTGCACAAAGTCCATAACCTCATGAGGGGCATTGTAAGGTGAAGATTGCAAAATCCCTTAGGCTTCGCTGCCCTGTTTAGCTAAGTAAAAAAATATTTGCAGATTAATCCACAGACTAACTCCACTCGTCATAAATTCAGGATTGAGTCCAGTTAAGTGAAGTCTCCCACTCCAGATCCTAACGTCTTACTTATAGGAGTCCAAAAAGCTGAGATCTATGCTGCTTTTTTTCAAAGACTTTACACCAAAGGGCTGATCAGCAGTTTTTGTGCCTATAACATCGAGCTCATGGGTGATTTTTACCCCGAAATATATTTTGTTTTGCAGAGCACATTTTTGTAAGAAAAGAAAAGAAATCACCAGTGAACTACATTTTATTGCTGAATTTGCAGGTTATCGGGGTTGGCTAAACCGAAATATAGCCAGAAAATGCCACCAATGTCCAATCCGTGGGGGTCTGGTTGTTGGGACCCCGTTGATCGCTGGAACAAAATTGCAGTAATTCTAAAAAATAGTATCATGAGTTCCAGCTTGTATTATACTCCAGAGCAGTACTCACTATTCTGCTGGTGCAGTCACTGTGTACATACATTACTTATCCTGTACTGATCCTGAGTTACATCCTATATTATACTCCAGAGCTGCACTCACTATTCTGCTGGTGGAGTCACTGTGTACATACATTACGTTACTTATCCTGTATTGATCCTGAGTTACATCATGTATTATACTCCAGAGCTGTACTCCCTATTCTGCTGGTGGAGTCACTGTGTACATACATGACATTACTTATCCTGTACTTATCCTGAGTTACATCCTGTATTATACTCCAGAGCTGCACTCACTATTCTGCTGGTGGTGTCACTGTGTACAGACATTATATTACTTATCCTGTACCGATCCTGAGTTACATCCTGTATTATACTCCAGAGCTGTACTCCCTATTCTGCTGGTGCAGTCACTGTGTACATACATTACTTATCCTGTACTGATCCTGAGTTACATCCTATATTATACTCCAGAGCTGCACTCACTATTCTGCTGGTGGAGTCACTGTGTACATACATGACATTACTTATCCTGTACTGATCCTGAGTTACATCCTGTATTATACTCCAGAGCTGCACTCACTATTCTGCTGGTGGTGTCACTGTGTACAGACATTATATTACTTATCCTGTACCGACCCTGAGTTACATCCTGTATTATACTCCAGAGCTGTACTCCCTATTCTGCTGGTGGAGTCACTGTGTACATACATTACATTACTTATCTTGTACTCTTCCTGAGTTACATCCTGTACTATACTCTAGAGCTGCACTCACTATTCTGCTGGTGGAGTCACTGTGTACATACATTACATTACTTATCCTGTACTCTTCCTGAGTTACATTCTATATTATACTCCAGAGCTGCACTTACTGTAACGTCTATGGCCGCGGACCGTCGTCCTGACTTACCCTCTGACAGCCGCGGCCATGGAAGTGTGAGTTCTCGGCGGCATCTCCCTCCTGAGAGATGGCGGCACTGTCTCCCGCAGGGCACGCACACGGCCTTAAAGGGCTAGTTCGCGCACAGTTGCAGAAAATCTGCAATTAGCCCAGAATGCTGCTGGTCTATAAAAGGGGCTCTGCCCTCTTGAACATTGCCTGAGCGTTGTTGTGTTACCTAAAGTTTGTCATATAAAATGCTCTCCTAGTGTTTTCCAGTTCCCAGTGTTACCTGTTCCTGCTGCCTGTAGCCAGTATCCCGTGCTACCGTGCCGTCAAGAGTTGGAGTCGTGTAGTGTCTTCCGCTGCATCTACTGTGTCACACCCTGCCGGGTGTCTGTCTACTGTCGGAGCCTAATCTTAGACTGAATGCACCGCTACTTTCTACATTGCCTCAGGTACCCTTTCTGGACTATAGACATTGTATTGTACCTGTTTGGCCAGCTGCTATCCCGATACGCGGTACGGCCCAGTGGGTCCACACCTCGCGCCGTGACAGTACGCTCAGGCCATGGACCCCGCTGGCCAATTCAAGGGCCTGTCACCCTCCCAAGCCATGCAGGCGGACCTGCAGGACCTGCGAGCACGTCAGGATCAACTTCTTGTGGCAGTAGACTCCATGCCACAGCAGTTAGGGGCGCTAGCTGTTTCCTTCTCTGCTCCTGTTCCAGCCTCTCTGACTGACCCCCCTACTACACCTCCTAGCAGCTCCGGTTGTGATCCTCGGTCCACTGCCACCTCGTTTCCAATTTTTTTTCTAAACTAGACCTGCGGGGGGCCTACAATCTAATCCGGATTAGTCAGGGTGACGAGTGGAAGACTGCATTTAATACACGTGATGGGCACTACGAATACCTGGTTATGCCTTTCGGCCTGTGTAACGCTCCTGCGGTAATTCAAGAATTCATCAATTACATTTTTCGTGATCTCCTCTATGTCTGTGTTGTGGTGTAACTCGATGACATTTTGATTTTTTTACCCAGATCCATTAATTTATCAGAGACATATCCGCCAGGTTTTGCTTCGATTAATTTAGAATCATCTTTATGCCAAGCTGGAGAAGTGCGCGTTCGAAAGAAAGTCTCTACCCTTCCTGTCTCTACCCTTCCTGGGCTATATCATCTCCGATCAGGGCCTCAAAATGGATCCTGAGAAGGTAAAGGAATGGCTACACCCTCTTAAGGGCCATACAACGCTTCCTGGGATTCGCCAACTTCTACCGGCTGTTCATTCCCAAATTCTCCTCATTGACAGCCCAAATCTCTACCCTCACCAAAAAGGGCATGAATGCCAAGGTGTGGACTCCAGAAGCAGAGGCTGCGTTCAAGAGCTTAAAGAAGGCTTTCACGTCAGCCTCAGTCCTCCATTATCCGGATGTGTCTCTACAGTTTTCGTTAGAGGCGGACGCCTCCTCTGTTGGTGCTGGCGCACTTTTGTTCTAGAGAAGTTTGAAAGACAAGACTGTGGTATGGGGCTACTACTCTAAGCTTTTTTCTCCCCCAGAGCGAAACTACTCGATTGGGGTCAGGAGTTACTGGCCATCAAGCTAGCCTGCAGGAGTGGAGACACCTACTGGAAAACACAGCTCATCCAATCTTGTTCTTCACAGACCACAAGTACCTCACCTATCTTCAGACGGCTCAACGGCTGAATCCTCGTCAAGCCAGGTGGTCGCTGTTCTTCGTTCGGTTCCAGTTTGAGCTCCACTAGCGACCTGCCGACAAAAATGTGAGGGCCAATGCCTTGTCTAGGTCGTTTGAGACACAGGACACTGTGGAGCCCCCATAGAATATTATTGACCCTTCCTGCATCTTCTCTGTCAACCCTTTGCAAGTTAGAGATATTCCTCCGGGAAGGACTTTTGTACGTCTGGCAGACAGAGGAAGAATCCTTCGCTGGGGACACAGTTCCAAGCTGGCAGGTCACGCGGGTGCCCGTAAGACCCGAGACCTAATTGCCCGTCAGTTCTGGTGGCCCACAGTGCCCAAAGACGTCATGGACTTTGTCTCCTCCTGCACGGTATGCGCAGCAAATAAAGTTGTCCACTCCAGACCAACTGGTATGCTCCAACCACTGCCTGTGCCTTATGCGCCCTGGCGACATATTGCAATGGACTTTGTCACAGATCTGCCTCTCTCTGCTGGATGCAGTGTGGTTTGGGTGGTGGTGGATCGATTTTCCAAGATGGCTCATTTTGTTCCACTGACTGGCCTGCCTTCTGCTTTCCGACTGGCCGATCTCTTCGTTCAACAAATCTTCCGTCTGCACGGCTTGCCTCTGCATATTGTCTCGGATCATGGGGTCCAGTTCACCTCAAAGTTCTGGAGAGCACTCTGCGGTCTCCTCGGTGTAAAGTTGGACTTCTCCTCGGTCTATCATCCCCAGTCTAATGGTCAAGTTGAGAGGGTTAACCAAATTATGGAGAACTATCTGCGGCACTTTATCTCCAGACAGCATGATGACTGGTTGCAGCTGCTTCCTTGGGCTGAGTTCTCTTATAATAACCATACTAGTGTGTCCACCACCTCCAGTCTGTTCTTCATTGTTTACGGCCAACATCCACAAATACCTCTTCCTGTCTCCACTATGTCCCAGGTGCCTGCAGCTGACTATACCTTCAGGGACTTTCTACAGATCTGGCAGCAGACCCGATCTTCTATTCGACAGCATGAAGAAAAAGACAGACACTAAAAGACGTGAACCTCCCCAGTTTCTTCTAGGTACTAAGGTCTGGCTGTCTTCCAAGAATATCCAGCTGAGGGTGCCATCTTGAAAGTTGCAATCCCGTCTCTTACAAGCTTCGGCTGCCTCCTACCCTCAAGATCCCAAACTCCTTCCATGTCTTCTTGCTGAAGCCTGTGGTCCTGAACCACTACTCCAGGACTCCTAGTTCCGCAGTGGCTCCTGGCGGATCGTCAGGTACTTTCGAGGTGAGGGAGATCCTGGCCACCAAGAAAGAAGGAGGAAGGACATTTTATTTGGTGAATTGGAGGGGATTTGGTCCAGAGGAGAGGTCTTGGGAGCCAGAGGAGAACATCGATGCTCCTGTCCTCATGAAGAAGTTTCTCTCCCGCTCCAGACCCAGGAAGAGGGGGCATAAGAGGGGGGATACTGTAACGTCTATGGCCGCGGACCGTCATCCTGACTTACCCTCGGATGGTGGCGGCCATGGACGTGTGAGTTCTCGGCGGCATCTCCCTCCTGAGAGACGCCGGCACTCACTTCCTGGTCCAGACACTGTCTCCCGCAGTGGGAGCCAGTGCGCACACAGTTGCAGAAAATCTGCAATTAGCTCAGAATGCTGCTGGACTATAAAAGGGGCTCTGCCCTCTTCAATGTCTGAGCGTTGTTGTGTTACCTAAAGTTTGTCATTGCAAATGGTCTCCTAGTGTTTTCCAGTTCCCTGTGTTACCCATTCCTGCTGCCTGTACCCTGTATCCCATGCTACCGTGCCTCTGTGCCGTTAAGAGTTGGAGTCGTGTTGTGTCTTCCGCTGCATCTATTGTGTCACACCCTGCCGGGTGTCTGTCTACTGTCGGAGCCTCATCTTAGCCTGAATTCATCAATACTGTCTACATTGCCTCAAGTACCTTTTCTGGACTTTAGACATTGTATTGTACCTGTTTGGCCAGCTGCTATCCCACTACGTGGTACGGCCCAGTGGGCCCACACCCCGCACCGTGACACTTATTATTCTGCTGGTGGAGTCAATGTGTACATACATGACATTACTTATCCTGTACTCATCCTGAATTACATCCTGTATTATACTCCAGAGCTGTGCTCACTATTCTGCTGGTGAAGTCACTGTGCACATACATTACATTACTTATCCTGTACTGATCCTGAGTTACCTCCTGTATTATACTCCAGAGCTGCACTCACTATTCTGCTGGTGTAGTCACTGTGTACATACATTACAGTACTTATCCTGTACTGATCCTGAGTTACATCCTGTATCTCTTTATTTTATATAAATTTACAAAACATAAACTGAAAAACAAATACATAACTAATTCCATATAACCAAAAAGTCACAACCAAATTCTTATAAACAAATTTTCTTATATACATTTCTGTATATGAGAAGAGAAAACCATACCAGACCCGGCCACATACACCCCACTCTTATATACTTACATCTACACTTCATCCGAAACTAAACAATAACTAGAATATATACAAACATCATATAAACGTAATCAAAAGTACCAACAGAAAATCCCCCGACCCGCGTCACCCAAGGGCCTAAAGAAACAACATAATAATGATAACAAATAAAATAATAATAATAACAAAAACAATCCAAAATATAATAATACTAATCCCAATTTTTTTTTTTTTTTTTTTAAACACACTATACACATCCTGACTTTCCCTAACCTTACCCTTCTTACCTAAACTCCACCACCCCAGCCAGCATCTCGCCTCATGTCCTCTCACGTCCGCATAGTCCAGATGCTGGCCCCCACCACCACACCCAACACCCCAGCCCAGCCCCCCGCCCCATGTCCTCCCATGTCCGCATAGTCCGGGGCTGGGTCAGGCAAACCCCCCCCCCCACCCGACCCCTCCCAACCTATCTATTAACCCACTTAAGTCTATCCCTATTCTAACAACATTTCTACAATATAATACAATACACATCACCAACTTGTCCAAATACCAAACCATATACAAAATACATCGTACCCGAAAGCACCAAGTTCGGTCGCTTGTAAACCTTTTTCCTGCCATTTCAATCCTAAACAAAACAAAAATCTTCCAGTGCTTACCTAGCCCATCACCAGATAGAGAGAAGGGAAAGCCCCCCCAGCTCCCCCCCAGAGGCCAAGGTACCACGTCCACCGCTGCACCCTCCCTATCGCTTGCCCTATCTCCTTACCCTATTACTAGCCCTTTCTTGACCCTATTGAAAGCTGACCCTATGCTGACCCTCACCTTTCCCTTATTCCGAGCCCTATCTCTATAATTTTTTGGTGCCTCAGCGGAACGCAGACCCCCACCTCCAGTTGAGCACCGGTGACGACCCCCCCTCCCTCATGAAGGCAGACACATTAAGGCACCCAAAAGGAAAAGCCCCTCCAAAGACGAGAGGCTTTGGATGCTCCCAATCTGCCGACCTCCAAAGAATGCACCTTCACCAGGTCACCCATGATATTGCTAACAACCTCATCCACTAGGAGGATTTTCTTCTGGGTAGAAACTAGACATCGTGCATTCCACATAAAGTGCCTGACCACTATACTGACTAGAAACAAGGTGCAATGGTCCCTACCACCGAGGTCTCCGAACACTCCATAGGCCCACCCAGCATAGGAGAGGCTGGTTAGGCCTGGCCAACCAATGGAGGCTCCCACCCTTTTGTATACCTCTGTATTGAAAGGGCAATGAAGCAGGAAATGCTCCATGCTTTCCAGCACTCCGCCACACTCCTCCCGGGGGCAATCCCGATCATCAGAGCTTCTGCACTTTAGATTGTCCCTCACATACAGTCTCCCATGGAAGCAACGCCAAGCCAGATCCCAAAACTTCTGGGGAATCCTCGCTGAATTTAAAAGTTTTAATCCCACCCCGAGGTCACTACTTGGGCAGTCTTTGAGCGCCAGGGGCTTCTGGAAGTGGGTCATCAGGACCCTCTTGTCAAGAAATTTTCTCGACATGGTCCTGATCTCCCACACCTCCAGACCCCACCGGCGAACAATCTTCAGCGCCAGGGTGGCATAAGCCGGGAGATGTCCGTGAGGTGTACGCAGGTCTTTCACTTGCCCTCCTCTCTCCCATTCCTGGAAGAAAGGCCGAAACCACCCCCTGCAGGAGGATATCCACCAAGGAGCCCTCTCTTGCCAGAGGTTTGCCAGGTTGATCTTAACAAAGGTGTTCACTAGGAACACCACCGGGTTAACCATACCTAACCCGCCTAGTGTCCTTGGTAGGTAAGTAACCTCCCTCTTGATTAGGTTGAGCCTGTTCCCCCATAACAGCTGGAAGAACAGGCTATAGACCCGAGTCCAGAGAGGTTCTGGCAAGATGCACACACTGCCCAGGTAAAGCAACATGGGCACCAGGTAGGCCTTGGCCAAGTGAACCCTTTCCCTCAGGGTTAAGGACCAACCCTTCCATTGGTCGACCTTCTGGGCAACTAGATTCAGCCTATCCTCCCAGTTCTTCTTGGGGTAATCACCCGGGCCAAATTCGACTCCTAAGATCTTAGCAGACCCCTGAGGCTCTGGAAGGGTGTCCGGGAGATCAAAACCAGGATCTCCTCCTCCCAGCCAGAGACTTTTGCACTTATCCCGGTTGATCTTGGACCCAGATGCCAATGAGTAACGCTCCACTTCCGACATCACCCACTCTGCTTCCCCTCTCGAGGAGACAAAAATGGAGACGTCGTCTGCGTACGCAACCACCCTCTGAGTGGCCTCCGGCCCCTCCAGGCCGGCCCTGACTCCCGCCAATGGCCCACGATCGATCCTTTTAAGAAAAGGATCAATTGCGAACGCATATAGCAAAGGGCTCAAGGGACAACCCTGGCGGACACCAGACCCAACCTCAAAGGGGGTTCCAACCCAACCGTTCACCAGCGCAAAAGTCTCAGCCCCAGTGTATAAGGTCTGTAGCCAATTGACAAACTCCCGTACCTCAGAAGGACCGACCAGAGGTACTCGTGGTCCACCCGGTCAAAAGCCTTGGCCTGGTCCAAGGACAGGATGTACCCCTCCCACCGACCAGAATTTCCCTGCTCCACTGCCTCTCTGACACTGAGGACAGCACTAAATGTGCTGCGGCCTGGAACAGAGCAATGCTGGACCGGCGAAAGGAGCCGGGATGCAAACTTCACCAGCCGATTAAACAGCACCTTTGCGAGAACCTTTCTGTCCGTATTGAGCAGCGCTATGGGATGCCAATTCTCAATACGGGTCGAGTCTTTACCCTTCGATAAAACGATCAAGGCCGACCTCCTCATTGACATTGGCAAAGTACCCGAGGAAAGGCACTCATTAAACACCTCAGTCAAGAGGGGAACTAGGGTTCCTTTAAAAGTCTTATAAAACTCGGATGTTAAGCCATCCGGCCCTGGCGATTTTTTGAGGGCAAGCCCATCAATCGCCAATCCCACTTCCTCTTCCTTGATCGAGTCTATCAAAACACCGAGAGAGGGGTCTACCCCTGGCTCAGGGATGGTTTCAGCCAGGAAAGCCGACATCTCGTCTCGGTTTGGATCTTGCTTCCCCAAGAGGTGCGAGTAGAAGGATCTGACGACCTCCAAGATCCCTGATTTGGATCTCTTCAGAGATCCTGTACTATCAATCAGTCCTGTCACAACCTTACGACTCACTGACATCTTACAGTTCCTGTAGGGGTCGGGCGAGCGGTACCTCCCGAAATCCCTCTCAAGAACTAAAGATGTGTGCCTATCATACTGACACCTCCTGAGCAAAGCTTTCACCACGGAGATCTCCTCCCCACTACCCCCGGTTGAGACCAGATGTTCGAGTTTCCTCCTCAGTTCCTGATATAGGCGGTACCTACTCATGGACCTGAGGCTCGAGAGCCTGCGGAAAAATCCTGCCACCCGGACTTTAAACAACTCCCACCACTCAGACTTAGTACCACTGAGATCCAACAAAGGTACCTGGCTCTGAAGAAAATCCTCAAAGTCCTGTCTTATCTCCGCTTCTTCCAAGAGAGTAGAATTCAGCCTCCATATACCTCTTCCCATCTGGAGGGGCTCTGCAATGTTCAAAGAGAAAATAATCATACAGTGATCGGAGAACTCCACCTCAACAACGGACACTGGTGAAGAGATGGCTTCCTCCTTCAAAAAAAACCTGTCTATCCTAGACCTACAACTACCTCTACGATAGGTGAAACCCGAGTGGCCTGGGGTATGCCTGATGTGGATATCCACCAGGCGAGCATCGCTAACTATATTTTTTAATGCTACACTATCATAGGTCAATTTTTTATCTCTGGAACCTCCTCTATCTCGGGGCCTCACGACAGTATTGAAGTCCCCTCCAAAGATAACTTGTCGACCTGTAAAAAGGAAAGGCTTAATCCTCATGAAGAGACTTTTACGGTCCCATTTGCTCTGGGGTCCGTATATATTGATTAGTCTTAATTCCTGTCCCCTCATGAGGACATCTAAGATCAAGCACCTCCCCATTTCTAACTCAATCATCCGTCGGCATGTTACCGGTGCGGTGAAAAGGACCGCCACTCCGCTATAGGGCTCAGCCGCAAGAGACCAGTAGGAGGGCCCGCGTCGCCACTCCCTCCTAGATTTAACGACGTCTGCCAAAAGTGACAGCCTGGTCTCCTGCAAAAACAAAATGTCGGCTTCAACTCGGCCAAGAAAATCAAAGGCTGCAAATCTCGCCCTATCTGACTTAATGCTGGCAACGTTAATTGATGCCAGCGTCAACGGAGTGGGTGCCGCCATCATGGATGTTTGAGTTAGACGGCTTTCTTCTTCCCACCCCCCCTCTATCTGATGAGGACCCCCCTTCTTTGCCTCGCTTCTTGCAAACTGAGGAGTCCATACTCACCACCCTATTCCCATCTTCATCCCCAAGTTCCGGGTCAACCTCCCCCTCTGGGGGCAACGGCCCCTGCAGCAGGGGAGGCTCAACGACTCTGGGGTGCCCTACCATGCCCTCCCTCTTAGTATGGGAGGCTGGAACGTCCACAAGAGCATGGTATCGATCAGTAGAGCGCACCAGGGGGGTACAGGATTTACCTTCCTGGGCCAGGGCGGGGCCAGATGTATTTGGCCCTTGGGTTTTGCCCGGTGTCCCTTTTGCTGTAGGCTGAGTCCTCTCTTCCTCTCCCACACTTTCATAGTGGGAGGACTGAGAGTCCTCAGCCCTCTGCTCCCTTTGGATCCTCCTCATCTCCTCGTTCAATTCGGCCTCCCCAGGGGCATCAGCTTCAGGGGGGTCATCCAGATCCGAATCAGAGGTCGTCCCAGTTTCCTGGAGCGCCCTCTGAATCCTCTCCTTCCTTCGCTTCTCCGCCCTTCTCTGGCGAGAAGGGGGACCCTTCTTTGCATTCTTCCCTTGCCCCTGTGCCCCATCGTCCCTGCCCGCACCCTCACCCACGGAGGCCTCCCTCCTCTCATCCTCTGCAGGTTTGGAACAAGCATTGACAACAGAGCGAGGACACCGACTGAACGGGTGACCTAAGTCACCACACAGGTTGCAGCGAATCCGGTCACACGATGCGGCTAGATGACCAATCCCCCCACAATGAGCACACTTCTGCACCTTGCAGCCTGCACTCAAATGTGAGGGGTCGCCACACCGGTGACACAACTTCGGCTGCCCCTGGTAGAAGACAAGGATCCGATCTCTTCCCAGGAAAGCAGACGATGGTATGTGGGACACCGTCTGTCCCAGACGCTTTAGTTTAACCATGAACGTCCAGGCCCCTGACCAGATGCCAAACTCATCCATGTTCTTCCGTGGCATCTCTACTACCTCTCCGTACCTTCCCAACCAGGTCATGATATCAATACAAGAGAGTGACTCATTACGGGTAAGAACGGTCACTCTCTTGGGACCACTTTGGCGAGAAATTGCTTGTGCAGCAAAGTCTCGCCAGCCAGGCTCGTCCTTCATCAGCTCGTAGTTCCCCCAGAAGACCTCAAGGCCCCCTAGGTGAACAAAGCTGATGTCAAACTCGACCGAGCCATGAGGATGTATCAAGGCAAAGATGTCACTCGCCTTGAAGCCCATCCCCAGCAGCAGCTCCACCACCCTCTTTCTGGGAGGGCACGCATCATTGCCACGCCACCGGAGACGGACCACATTCCTCCTGGCTACAGCCTGCCCGGCTGTTGGGAGCGACCACTGATCTCCTCGTTGCTCTCGGAAGGCATTTAGACCATATCTGTCTATCCAGAAAGACAGGTCCTTCTGCACTCCCCCTATGGTTAGGGTTTGCTTTCCCTCTCTTAAAGCGTCCAAGAGACGTTGTTGCAAGTTACCGTCCCCGGACCTTGAGGATGAAGATGGGTGGGCCCGCTGTCCCCCCGCTGCCACACCAGCATAAGACCTGCCGGATGTCACAGCAAGAGGAGCGCCAGGCCCATTGCCCCTGGTTGATACCCCATCCCCACCACCCACAGACACAGCACTCAACACCCCATTACCAGCAGACACTCCAGCAACTTTATTTGCAGACACCTGCATACCCCCAGCAGTTCCCACATCCACAGCCGCAACTTTTTTATTTAACCCACCAGGTCCCCCTGCAGTCATCCTTCTGGCCAGGCCTGGTCCTATGTTATGTATTTTTCCTGTACATTTTGTGTGGGTAGACACTGCTTCAGTCTCCGCATCATCAGGCACCTTTGCAGGGACGCCACCAGATGTTATAAGCGGTGTCCCCGCTGTGCCCTCCGCCTCATTAACCTCCATCTTTTCTATGTGCGGAACATTTTTGGGAAAGGGGCCACCGCCGCCCCCGACGCCAGCAGCCCCCTTCTCGCCTACACCACTTTTCAGTGATGCGGACGAAGGAGCCACTGACGTCACTGGAGCCGCCTCCGGCGCCGGACCACTCCCCCCTCCCACAGAGGAGTGGCCAACAGAGCCGGAGCCCCCTCTGTGACCGCCCTTGTCCGGAACGTCTGACGGCTTTACTGCGACACCGACAGACTTCTGGCTTTCAGACACCACATCCGGTTTCTGGTTTACCCGTTCTCCAGACCGCTGACTCGCATCAGAGACCAGTTTCCCGGGCTCGCCATTAACCGGACACGGGGACACACCCCCTGGCGTCACCAGGCCACCAGTACCGCCCCCTTTGCAGGGGTTGGCGTCCGGCGCCATTTTGACCACCACGTGCTCTAATGCCGGACCCGTAACACTCTCCCCGCATTCCCGCTCCAGCCCCACTGCAGAGGCTTGAGCTGGGGGTCTTGCGGGACCTGCGCCCTGATCCTGACTTGCATCTGGCTCAGAGCACAGGAAGGATCTTGCTGTATACACCATTTTAAATGAACCTTCAGCAGATTTTTTTTCCTTTGTCTTTTTTTTCTTCTTAAATTTTTTTTTCTTTTGCTTTTCCTCCTCTGCGGGTAACTCTGCACCGAAACAAAATCCCTGGAAGGATACCGGCGATTCCACGTTACGGATCTGTGTGAGTAATCCTGGAGGCCGCTCACTGTCAGTATCAAAACTCTCCTGATTTCTCCCAGCTGTGAGTCCACCCTCCTCCTCCTCACTGCTCCTGGGTGCCTCAGAATCTGAGCCTTCTCTGGACTTTACATTCTCATGCTCCATTTTCTCCCCCACATATTCCTTTGCTGTGTCTTCCTCCACACTTTCTATTTTTATAGGTTCTGCCATCTCGGCAAACCTCTCTTCATTTTTTAATTTTTCACCAAACACCCCTCCACCTGCCAAAATCTCCTCACGTCTCTCTTCCACTTCTTTTATTTCCTCCAACAAGGATTTCACATTTAAAAGGTATCGGGACCTCTTACCTCCTGAGGCTTTTGCAGCTCTTCCTCTGGCGACCGCCAAGTCCGCACGGAGCCGTTGCAGCGACTTCCTGAGGTCCCGATACTCCTCCAACCGCATAGCCAGACGGGAGCTGAAGTTCTCCACCGTCTCTCCGGTCCTCAGCTGTCCCCATTCCTCCACACGACCGTCATCCAAATGTCCGGACGGCGCTGGTCCTTCTCCAGATGACAACACCTCGATCACCCTGCCGGACCGCGTCTCCATACCCTTATCCAGGGTTCCAGCGTCAGGGGGAGCCAGGACAGCCTTGCCCCGAGATGATCTCCTCACCCCCGCGACTGTTTGCATATTCCCAGCCAGCTGGGATGACCCTCTACCCCCCGCTGGCATGCTCCGGGAGGTAGAGGTCTGAGGCTCCATCCTAGGATGGAACCCCCCTCAGGGTACTTTCCAAGCCCAGGCAGATGGTATGAGGCCTGGGCAGATAGAATAAGGAAAGTCCCTGGATCCAAGGCCTGCACGGTAGTCTCAGCAGCTCTCTCCACACCTCCTACTCCACCCACTCCAGAGCTGCACTGACTATTCTGCTGGTGGAGTCACTGTGTACATACATTACATTACTTATCCTGTACTGATCCTGAGTTACATCCTGTATTATACTCCAGAGCTGCACTCACTATTCTGCTGGTGGAGTCACTGTGTACATACATTACATTACTTATCCTGTACTGATCCTGAGTTACATCCTGTATTATACTCCAGAGCTGCACTCACTATTCTGCTGGTGGAGTCACTGTGTACATACATTACATTACTTATCCTGTACTGATCCTGCGTTATATCCTGTATTATACTCCAGAGCTGCCCTCACTATTCTGCTGGTGGAGTCACTGTGTACATTACATTACATTACTTATCCTGTACTGATCCTGAGTTACATCCTGTATTATACTCCAGAGCTGCACTCACTATTCTGCTGGTGGAGTCACTTTGTATATACATGACATTAATTATCCTGTACTGATCCTGAGTTACATCCTGTATTATACTCCAGAGCTGCACTCACTATTCTGCTGGTGGAGTCACTGTGTACATACATTACATTACTTATCCTGTACTGATCCTGAGTTATATCCTGTATTATTCTCCAGAGCTGTACTCAGTATTCTGCTGGTGGAGACACTGTCTACATACATCATTACAGGTTTGGTTGGAACAGGCCTGCCGATCAACCCAGGGAGAGGAGAAGTGGAATTTTCCTATAAGATGAGAAGCCAATGAATTGTGGGTCAAACACGAAAATGAAAGCTTTCCACTACTCTTCTAGTATGGAGTCGGAGTCACACAGGTCCTTACATTACAGAAGATCCTCTGTCACAGAATTCAGGAGAACTTGGAGGACAATGGCTTCTTGTTCAGAGGCCAGGCAGAACATCTAATAATACAGGAATATTTATGTAACATGAAAGGAGTTATATTACATTTTTTGGATTTTTTGGTTCTCACATACCGTCTGCCTTAAGCGACCCTCAGGTTACAGCTGAATTACGTCTTTCATTCACTTTAGGTTAAATTACATAGAAGGTAAATTGCATGTGAGGGTTATATCATCTCAGTCCCGAAACTCATCACAGGAAAAAGTCATCAAAGAGCTGGAAGCTTCAAGGTGAACGGAGGAGCAGCGCACCCTACCAGATTGATTGACACTAACTTAAATTGGATCTGGCATCATACTGGGCTATCTTATATAAGGGCAGCATAGTATGGGAACAGGTCTAAACTTCTATTATCCAAAACTGCACAAAAAATATTCTGCCATATGGCTGCTAGGAGCTATCAAGAGAATACACCAATCTCATAGCTGAATCCGGCATATTCATAAGTCATAGCTGAGTCCAGAATATTCATAAGTCATAGCTAAATCCGGTATATTCATAAGTCATAGCTGAGTCCGGTATATTCTTAAGTCATAGCTGAGTCCGGTATATTCATAAGTCATAGTTGAGTCCGGTATATTCATGAGTCATAGCTGAGTCCGGTATATTCATAAGTCATAGTTGAGTCCGGTATATTCATGAGTCATAGCTGAGTCCGGTATATTCATGAGTCATAGCTGAGTCCGGTATATTCATAAGTCATAGCTGAGTCCGGTATATTCATAAGTCATAGTTGAGTCCGGTATATTCATAAGTCATAGTTGAGTCCGGTATATTCATAAGTCATAGCGGAGTCCGGTATATTCATAAGTCATAGCTGAGTCCGGTATATTCATAAGTCATAGCGGAGTCCGGTATATTCATAAGTCATAGCTGAGTCCGGTATATTCATAAGTCATAGCTAAGTCCAGTACATTCATGAGTCATAGCTGAGTCCGGTATATTCATGAGTCATAGCTGAGTCCGGTATATTCATAAGTTATAGCTGAGTCCAGAATATTCATAAGTCATAGCTAAGTCCAGTATATTCATAAGTCATAGCTGAGTCCGGTATATTCATAAGTCATAGCTGAGTCTGGTATATTCATAAGTCATAGCTGAGTCCGGTATATTCATAAGTCATAGCTGAGTCCGGTATATTCATAAGTCATAGCTGAGTCCGGTATATTCATAAGTCATAGCTGAGTCCGGTATATTCATAAGTCATAGCTGAGTCCGGTATATTCATGAGTCATAGCTGAGTCCGGTATATTCATAAGTCATAGCTGAGTCCGGTATATTCATGAGTCATAGCTGAGTCCGGTATATTCATAAGTTATAGCTGAGTCCAGAATATTCATAAGTCATAGCTGAGTCCGGTATATTCATAAGTCATAGCTGAGTCCGGTATATTCATAAGTCATAGCTGAGTCCGGTATATTCATAAGTCATAGTTGAGTCCGGTATATTCATGAGTCATAGCTGAGTCCGGTATATTCATAAGTCATAGCTGAGTCCGGTATATTCATGAGTCATAGCTGAGTCCGGTATATTCATAAGTCATAGCTGAGTCCGGTATATTATATAATATGATTTTTTGACATCCTTCCAGGGATAGCTACTACGGTAGTGGGCTTATAGTATATTTAGGGGAGTATCTACATGTGTACACACATTGTGACATTATTACATTGTTTATTTCACATTTTGAGGCGTTATGCTTCTAATACTTATACATTTAGATGGATACATATTTATTGCATATATATAATAACATTATACAGTATAAGCACTTATTTTATACAATGTGTGTTGCTGCTGATTAACTCCCCTATTCTAACATTTTCGGACTATTTATCCAGATGCATACCTATTAAATATATATAACTAACAATATATGGCCATATTATTAATCCCATACTAAATGTTTATTGCTGATAAAATCCTCTGTTTGAAACATTTTCTGACCTGTTGTTCCATTCTAGTTACGTTCCTAGACGTGATATGTTCTTCCAGGTTGTAAAATGGCCGCCGCGTACTGGAATTCATACTGCGCATGCGCGAAATTAAGATAGCAAATTCTGGCCAAGATGGGCGCCGTGCTATCGAATGCGCATGCGCGGGAATAGCCACCCGCGATCTCGCGGGATTTTGCTATGCATTGCAAATAGTAATGATAGTCTCATTACACAGGTGTGCTATACATTTGTACACATACTGGACAGCTGAGACCTGGAGGAACGAGCCCTTGTTTCGGTTTTCTGCTATTGACAATTTTGAATGTTTTTATTATATACATCTGGGTGAGTCATTATGTCATTAACACTTTAATGTACCTAGGACTGTCTTTTTTCTGTACCAGTCCCTTATTTATCACTTTGTATATTCACATGTACACTGGCATTCATATTTATCTTTAATACTGTATTTTGTTTTTGTATCATCAATTTTATATTGGATTTTGTCTTAATCACTGTTTAATTTCAATTGGGCTTTGCAAGCCTTTTATATACTTATGACTTGATGTGTGTTTTTATGCTTGAAAAAAGTCCAATTGGACTGAAACGTCGCATGGGTGAATAAATAGCTCTTGCTCTTTTTGGAAGTGCTGCCTCTGTCCATTCTTTGTCTGCGGTATATTCATGAGTCATAGCTGAGTCCGGTATATTCATGAGTCCTAGCTGAGTCCGGTATATTCATGAGTCATAGCTGAGTCCGGTATATTCATAAGTCATAGCTGAGTCCGGTATATTCATAAGTCATAGCTGAGTCCAGAATATTCATAAGTCATAGCTGAGTCCGGTATATTCATGAGTCATAGCTGAGTCCGGTATATTCATGAGTCATAGCGGAGTCCGGTATATTCATGAGTCATAGCTGAGTCCGTTATATTCATGAGTCATAGCTGAGTCCGGTATACTTATAAGTCATAGCTGAGTCCGGTATATTCATGAGTCATAGCTGAGTCCGGTATATTCATGAGTCATAGCTGAGTCCGTTATATTCATGAGTCATAGCTGAGTCCGTTATATTCATGAGTCATAGCTGAGTCCGGTATATTCATGAGTCATAGCTGAGTCCGGTATATTCATGAGTCATAGCTGAGTCCGGTATATTCATGAGTCATAGCTGAGTCCGGTATATTCATGAGTCATAGCTGAGTCCGGTATATTCATGAGTCATAGCTGAGTCTGGTATATTCATAAGTCATAGCTGAGTCCGGTATATTCATGAGTCATAGCTGAGTCTGGTATATTCATAAGTCATAGCTGAGTCCGGTATATTCATAAGTCATAGCTGAGTCCGGTATATTCATGAGTCATAGCTGAGTCTGGTATATTCATAAGTCATAGCTGAGTCCGGTATATTCATAAGTCATAGCTGAGTCCGGTATATTCATGAGTCATAGCTGAGTCCGGTATATTCATGAGTCATAGCTGAGTCCGGTATATTCATGAGTCATAGCTGAGTCCGGTATATTCATGAGTCATAGCTGAGTCCGGTATATTCATGAGTCATAGCTGAGTCCGGTATATTCATGAGTCATAGCTGAGTCCGGTATATTCATAAGTTATAGCTGAGTCCGGTATATTCATGAGTCATAGCTGCAGTGGCGGATTATCATTAGGGCGTTTCGGGCGGTCGCCCGGGGCCCAAGGCTGCAAGGGGGCCCAAGGCTCCCAGGGGGCCTATGACCGCCCGAACCCCCTCATGCCCAGTGGCGTCGCTAGCACCGGAGGGAGCCCCGGTGCCAGGACCGCACCTGTCAGGCGAGGGGAGCTTCGCTTCTACTTAGCAGCCGTGGTCTGTGCTGCTTTAGAAGCTCCCCCTCCAGCCCCCCTTCCCTGCTCTAAACATCTCTCCTCTGCTGCTAGCTGTCGGGACATGGGGGAGGGGAGACTGTCGGCGGGCTCTGTGTCGTGCTGTGAGCAGAAGAGCTGTGGTGAAGACATAAAAGGTAAGTGCATTTGTGTATAATGTGCATACTCGTGTATAATGTGCCTACTTTGTGTATAATGTGCATACTCGTGTGTATAATGTGCATACTCGTGTGTACTTTGTGTACTATGCATACTTTGTGTATAATGTGCCTACTTTGTGTACTTTGTACATAATGTGCGTACTTTGTACTGTGCGTACATTGTGCATAATGTGTGTACTGTGCGTACTTTGTGCATAATGTGCGTACTTTGTGCATAATGTGCGTACTTTGTGCATAATGTGCGTACTTTGTGCATAATGTGCGTACTTTGTGCATAATGTGCGTACTTTGTGTACTGTGCATACTTTGTGCATAATGTGCGTACTTTGTGCATAATGTGCGTACTTTGTGCATAATGTGCGTACTTTGTGTACTGTGCATACTTTGTGCATAATGTGCGTACTTTGTGCATAATGTGCGTACTTTGTGTACTGTGCATACTTTGTGCATAATGTGCCTACTTTGTACATAATGTGCGTACTTTGTGCATAATGTGCGTACTTTGTGTACTGTGCATACTTTGTGCATAATGTGCCTACTTTGTGCATAATGTGCCTACTTTGTGCATAATGTGCGTACTTTGTGTACTGTGCATACTTTGAGCATAATGTGCCTACTTTGTGCACAATGTGCGTACTTTGTGTACTGTGCATACTTTGTGCATAATGTGCCTACTTTGTGCATAATGTGCGTACTTTGTGCATAATGTGCGTACTTTGTGTACTGTGCATACTTTGTGCATAATGTGCCTACTTTGTGCATAATGTGCCTACTTTGTGCATAATGTGCGTACTTTGTGTACTGTGCATACTTTGTGCATAATGTGCCTACTTTGTGCATAATGTGCGTACTTTATGCATAATGTGGTACTTTGTGTACTGTGCGTACTTTGTGCATAATGTGTGTACTGTGCGTACTTTGTGCGTACTTTGTGCATAATGTGCGTACTTTGTGCATAATGTGGTACTTTGTGCATAATGTGGTACTTTGTGCATAATGTGGTACTTTGTGTACTGTGTGTACTTTGTGCATAATGTGGTACTTTGTGCATAATGTGGTACTTTGTGTACTGTGCGTACTTTGTGTTATGTGGTACTTTGTGTACTGTGCGTACTTTGTGCATAATGTGTGTACTGTGCGTACTTTGTGCGTACTTTGTGCATAATGTGCGTACTTTGTGCATAATGTGGTACTTTGTGTACTGTGCGTACTTTGTGCATAATGTGCCTACTTTGTGCATAATGTGCGTACTTTGTGCATAATGTGCGTACTTTGTGCATAATGTGGTACTTTGTGTACTGTGCGTACTTTGTGCATAATGTGGTACTTTGTGTACTGTGCGTACTTTGTGCATAATGTGTGTACTGTGCGTACTTTGTGCGTGCTTTGTGCATAATGTGGTACTTTGTGCATAATGTGGTACTTTGTGCATAATGTGGTACTTTGTGCATAATGTGGTACTTTGTGCATAATGTGGTACTTTGTGCATAATGTGGCACTTTGTGTACTGTGCGTACTTTGTGCATAATGTGCCTACTTTGTGTACTTTGTGCATAATGTGCGTACTTTGTGCATAATGTGCGTACTTTGTGTACTAGTGTTTAGGTAGTGTTAGCAATAGTTACGGCGCGGCAGGGTGGTGGTGGAGAAGGGGGGCCCAAGTTTGGGTAACAGCCCAGGGCCCATGGTCTTCTTAATCCGCCACTGCATAGCTGAGTCCGGTATATTCATAAGTCATAGCTGAGTCCGGTATATTCATAAGTCATAGCTGAGTCCGGTATATTCATAAGTCATAGCTGAGTCCGGTATATTCATGAGTCATAGCTGAGTCCGGTATATTCATGAGTCATAGCTGAGTCCGGTATATTCATAAGTCATAGCTGAGTCCGGTATATTCATGAGTCATAGCTGAGTCCGGTATATTCATGAGTCATAGCTGAGTCCGGTATATTCATAAGTCATAGCTGAGTCCGGTATATTCATGAGTCATAGCTGAGTCCGGTATATTCATGAGTCATAGCTGAGTCCGGTATATTCATGAGTAATAGCTGAGTCCGGTATATTCATAAGTCATAGCTGAGTCCGGTATATTCATGAGTCATAGCTGAGTCCGGTATATTCATAAGTCATAGCTGAGTCCGGTATATTCATCAGTCATAGCTGAGTCCGGTATATTCATAAGTTATAGCTGAGTCCGGTATATACATAAGTCATAGCTGAGTCCGGTATATTCATGAGTCATAGCTGAGTCCGGTATATTCATGAGTCATAGCTGAGTCCGGTATATTCATGAGTCATAGCTGAGTCCGGTATATTCATGAGTCATAGCTGAGTCCGGTATATTCATAAGTCATAGCTGAGTCCGGTATATTCATGAGTCATAGCTGAGTCCGGTATATTCATAAGTCATAGCTGAGTCCGGTATATTCATAAGTCATAGCTGAGTCCGGTATATTCATAAGTCATAGCTGAGTCCGGTATATTCATGAGTCATAGCTGAGTCCGGTATATTCATAAGTTATAGCTGAGTCCGGTATATTCATGAGTCATAGCTGAGTCCGGTATATTCATAAGTCATAGCTGAGTCCGGTATATTCATAAGTCATAGCTGAGTCCGGTATATTCATAAGTCATAACTGAGTCCGGTATATTCATGAGTCATAGCTGAGTCCGGTATATTCATGAGTCATAGCTGAGTCCGGAATATTCATGAGTCATAGCTGAGTCCGGTATATTCATGAGTCATAGCTGAGACCAGTATATTCATGAGTCATAGCTGAGTCCGGTATATTCATAAGTCATAGCTGAGTCTGGTATATTCATAAGTCATAGCTGAGTCCGGTATACTCATAAGTCATAGCTGAGTCCGGTATATTCATGAGTCATAGCTGAGTCCGGTATATTCATGAGTCATAGCTGAGTCCGGTATATTCATGAGTCATAGCTGAGTCCGGTATATTCATGAGTCATAGCTGAGTCCGTTATATTCATGAGTCATAGCTGAGTCCGTTATATTCATAAGTCATAGCTGAGTCCGGTATATTCATAAGTCATAGCTGACTCCGGTATATTCATAAGTCATAGCTGAGTCCGGTATATTCATAAGTCATAGCTGAGTCCGGTATATTCATAAGTCATAGCTGAGTCCAGAATATTCATAAGTCATAGCTGACTCCGGTATATTCATAAGTCATAGCTGAGTCCGGTATATTCATAAGTCATAGCTGAGTCCGGGATATTCATAAATCATAGCTGAGTCCGGTATATTCATGAGTCATAGCTGAGTCCGGTATATTCATGAGTCATAGCGGAGTCCGGTATATTCATAAGTCATAGCTGAGTCCGGTATATTCATAAGTCATAGCTGAGTCCGGTATATTCATAAGTCATAGCTGAGTCTGGTATATTCATAAGTCATAGCTGACTCCGGTATATTCATAAGTCATAGCGGAGTCCGGTATATTCATAGGTCATAGCTGAGTCCGGGATATTCATAAATCATAGCTGAGTCCGGTATATTCATGAGTCATAGCTGAGTCCGGTATATTCATGAGTCATAGCGGAGTCCGGTATATTCATAAGTCATAGCTGAGTCCGGTATATTCATAAGTCATAGCTGAGTCTGGTATATTCATAAGTCATAGCTGAGTCCGGTATATTCATAAGTCATAGCTGACTCCGGTATATTCATAAGTCATAGCTGAGTCCGGTATATTCATAAGTCATAGCTGAGTCCGGGATATTCATAAATCATAGCTGAGTCCAGTATATTCATGAGTCATAGCTGAGTCCGGTATATTCATGAGTCATAGCGGAGTCCGGTATATTCATAAGTCATAGCTGAGTCCGGTATATTCATAAGTCATAGCTGAGTCTGGTATATTCATAAGTCATAGCTGAGTCCGGTATATTCATAAGTCATAGCTGAGTCCGGTATATTCATGAGTCATAGCTGAGTCCGGTATATTCATGAGTCATAGCTGAGTCCGGTATATTCATAAGTCATAGCTGAGTCCGGTATACTCATAAGTCATAGCTGAGTCCGGTATATTCATGAGTCATAGCTGAGTCCGGTATATTCATGAGTCATAGCTGAGTCCGGTATATTCATGAGTCATAGCTGAGTCCGGTATATTCATGAGTCATAGCTGAGTCCGGTATATTCATGAGTCATAGCTGAGTCCGGTATATTCATGAGTCATAGCTGAGTCCGGTATATTCATGAGTCATAGCTGAGTCCGGTATATTCATGAGTCATAGCTGAGTCCGGTATATTCATGAGTCATAGCTGAGTCCGTTATATTCATGAGTCATAGCTGAGTCCGTTATATTCATAAGTCATAGCTGAGTCCGGTATATTCATAAGTCATAGCTGACTCCGGTATATTCATAAGTCATAGCTGAGTCCGGTATATTCATAAGTCATAGCTGAGTCCGGTATATTCATAAGTCATAGCTGAGTCCAGAATATTCATAAGTCATAGCTGACTCCGGTATATTCATAAGTCATAGCTGAGTCCGGTATATTCATAAGTCATAGCTGAGTCCGGGATATTCATAAATCATAGCTGAGTCCGGTATATTCATGAGTCATAGCTGAGTCCGGTATATTCATGAGTCATAGCGGAGTCCGGTATATTCATAAGTCATAGCTGAGTCCGGTATATTCATAAGTCATAGCTGAGTCCGGTATATTCATAAGTCATAGCTGAGTCTGGTATATTCATAAGTCATAGCTGACTCCGGTATATTCATAAGTCATAGCGGAGTCCGGTATATTCATAGGTCATAGCTGAGTCCGGGATATTCATAAATCATAGCTGAGTCCGGTATATTCATGAGTCATAGCTGAGTCCGGTATATTCATGAGTCATAGCGGAGTCCGGTATATTCATAAGTCATAGCTGAGTCCGGTATATTCATAAGTCATAGCTGAGTCTGGTATATTCATAAGTCATAGCTGAGTCCGGTATATTCATAAGTCATAGCTGACTCCGGTATATTCATAAGTCATAGCTGAGTCCGGTATATTCATAAGTCATAGCTGAGTCCGGGATATTCATAAATCATAGCTGAGTCCGGTATATTCATGAGTCATAGCTGAGTCCGGTATATTCATGAGTCATAGCGGAGTCCGGTATATTCATAAGTCATAGCTGAGTCTGGTATATTCATAAGTCATAGCTGAGTCCGGTATATTCATAAGTCATAGCTGAGTCCGGTATATTCATAAGTCATAGCTGAGTCTGGTATATTCATAAGTCATAGCTGAGTCCGGTATATTCATAAGTCATAGCTGAGTCCGGTATATTCATGAGTCATAGCTGAGTCCGGTATATTCATGAGTCATAGCTGAGTCCGGTATATTCATGAGTCATAGCTGAGTCCGGTATATTCATGAGTCATAGCGGAGTCCGGTATATTCATAAGTCATAGCTGAGTCCGGTATATTCATAAGTCATAGCTGAGTCCGGGATATTCATAAGTCATAGCTGAGTCCGGTATATTCATGAGTCATAGCTGAGTCCGGTATATTCATGAGTCATAGCTGAGTCCGGTATATTCATGAGTCATAGCTGACTCCGGTATATTCATAAGTCATAGCTGAGTCCGGTATATTCATAAGTCATAGCTGAGTCCGGTATATTCATGAGTCATAGCTGACTCCGGGATATTCATAAGTCATAGCTGAGTCCGGTATATTCATGAGTCATAGCTGAGTCCGGTATATTCATAAGTCATAGCTGAGTCCGGTATATTCATAAGTCATAGCTGAGTACGGTATATTCATGAGTCATAGCTGAGTCCGGTATATTCATGAGTCATAGCTGAGTCCGGTATATTCATGAGTCATAGCTGAGTCCGGTATATTCATAAGTCATAGCTGAGTCCAGAATATTCATAAGTCATAGCTGAGTCCGGTATATTCATGAGTCATAGCTGAGTTCGGTATATTCATAAGTCATAGCTGAGTCCGGTATATTCATAAGTCATAGCTGAGTCCGGTATATTCATAAGTCATAGCTGAGTCCGGTATATTCATGAGTCATAGCTGAGTCCGGTATATTCATAAGTCATAGCTGAGTCCAGAATATTCATAAGTCATAGCTGAGTCCGGTATATTCATAAGTCATAGCTGAGTCCGGTATATTCATAAGTCATAGCTGAGTCCGGTATATTCATAAGTCATAGCTGAGTCCGGTATATTCATAAGTCATAGCTGAGTCCGGTATATGCATGTGATAGTTATAAGTCAGGTGTATTTATAAGGAGAGAGCTCTCCCCGCCTCTCCCTGCAGTTACTGATGGCCGGCTGCTGTGTATCTGCATAGATTCCAGACTGTCAATCACTGTAAGTAGGGCGGGAGGAGGCGGGGGGAGCATGGTTTTGATATGAAAATAGCGCTGCATGTATTGTTAATTTTCCCATCAAATTTGATGGAATCTGCAACGGAGCGTCCAACGCAAATGTAAGTAGAGCCTGAGCAACAAAAGAAAAAAATTGCAAAAAAAAAAAAGAGACAGTTCATGCGTTGTACATTCTTCTCTTCTCATACTGCACAGGAGGACTCAGAATAATTAGACACATGGAACACGGACGAGGGTCATTTCAAAATCAATAATCAGTGCGGAGGCTGAGTGACTGGGGCCGGCGGGGCGCAATCCTGGGAAAAAGCTCTTTATGTTCTGAGTTAAGTTGTTTTCTATCTAGATTCAGCGGCTGTAGTATTAGATCTACTCCAAAGTAAAGGACGGTAATCAGAATATGTCTTATTTGTCAGTGGAAATGATCAGTGCCGGAGATGCAGAAGAGGCCGTTACCACGAAAGAAAGAAGACGGACGATAAAAGGAAAAGACAAAGAAAGCAAATCCCACATTTCTTACATATTTTATTTTACATTTTTGTTATTTGACTATGAGCTATAATTCTACAAATTTGAACCCCCATTTTTATTTGCAGCAAAAATCTAAATAGCAAAATTAGGGTATGTTCACACGTAGTCAACAAAAACGTCTGAAAATCCAGAGCTGTTTTCAAGGGAAAACAGACCCTGCTTTTCAGGCGTTTTTTGACCAACTCGCATTTTTCGCGGCGTTTTCACGCCGTTTTCGCGGCGTTTTTTACGTCCGTTTTTGGAGCTGTTTTCATTGGAGTCTATGAGAAAACAGCTCCAAAAACGTCCAAAGAAGTGTCCTGCACTTCTTTTTACGAGGCGTAATTTTACGCGTCGTAATTGCCGTACGACGCGTAAAATTACGCGTCGTTTGGACAATACAGCTTTATACCCATAGAAAGTAATGGGCAGATGTTTGACGACATATTTGAGACGTATTTCCAGACGTAAAACGAGGCAAAATACGCCTCGTATACGTCTGAAATTTGGCCGTGTGAACATACCCTTAAAGTCTGTATACTCATATTTCCGTGCTTATTTTGCCCTGGTGTTTGTAGTAGTTAAGCCAAAAGTAAATTAGGGGACTTTCCTCCTTTTAAACTTTTATGGTTAACTATTTGGGGGGTTTCTGCAATAAGTAAAACTCCTAGCAACAAAAACCTTTGGGGCAGGGAGGTTTCTAAATTTTTTTTGCTTGTTGTTCAATGGGAAACCAATGGGCATATGATTAAAATTATAGTCCTCTCTGCAAAGACTTATAAAGTGCTCCAGCATCATGAGATACAGCCTGTATTATACTCCAGAGCTGTACTCACTATTCTGCTGGTGGAGTCACTGTGTACATTAATTACATTACTTATCCTGTACTGATCCTGAGTTATATACTGTATTATACTCCAGAGCTGCACTCACTATTCTGCCGGTGGAGTCACTGTGTACGTACATTATATTACTTACCCTGTACTGATCCTGAGGTAAATCCCGTATTATGCTCCAGAGCTGCACTCACTATTCTGCTGGTGTAGTCACTGTGTGCATACATTACATTACTTATCCTGTACTGATCCTCAGTTACCTCCTGTATTATACTCCAGAGCTGCACTCACTATTCTGCTGGTGGAGTCACTGTGTACATACATTACATTACTTATCCTGTACTGATCCTCAGTTACCTCCTGTATTATACTCCAGAGCTGCACTCACTATTCTGCTGGTGGAGTCACTGTGTACATACATTACATTACTTATCCTGTACTGATCCTGAGTTACATCCTGAGCTGCAAGTTTGTGGACAGACAACCCCCATCAATTTAGCTGAACTTCTATACTGCGGGGGCATTTATGTTTCCTACATCGGATAATTGTACAGTGTCTGCTGTAAAGACAACACTTCCAATATTGCAAATCATCAGCACAAGCACAAGCACAAGCTCACAAGCAAATCATCAGCACAAGCTCTGTGTAGACACTGAACCAATGGATAATGCTTGGAGAGTTCAGCTCTGAAGCCTTCAGTATATAGATTTTACAGTATATAAATGTAAAATATATAATACATAATTGCACCTCCGCTCTTCCTACCTATAGAACTGTTATATGGAGACTCCTCAGGATCAGGGGAGCTATGACCTTAAGAAACTGTAAAAATTACCGTATGCATCATTGCTTTATGCTCAGAATTGCGTTCTTTCCATTTTTCTTGCTTGAAAATTAATTTTCTACCGGTGTCGGGATTACTCCAGCAGACGATGACCTTTTTACATTTCCGTCATTCACTTGAGAACGGCAGCCGAACTTCTACTGATTACCTAACTCAGAGCTGAACATGTTACGCAGTTAATTGTCTCTTACTTTCAGGGAAGGCAGTTATTTAGATTTTTGCTTTGGATCCTCCGTCTGTCAGACCTATGGCTTTTAATCCCATTAATTCAGGAACGGCACCGGTGGAAAAGAAGCTTACTATTTAAAAGAAGAATCTTCTCCTACAAAATGTCTGTGATTTGAGATATATATATAAATACTTGATAAATGATGAAATAAAAAGACTAATAAAGTGAATAGAATGTGGAACTTTTTGGATAACAGAAGTTTTGAAAATGTAGGAAAAGGGACGCCCAATGTGACGCACCAACCAAAGGTCACTGGTCAGAGGCTTTCAATAAAATAGACAGAGAATTTAAACCGTAGCCTTTAAGGGCAGAAGCCGGAGTGTAACTTATGGCTCCTGTACATGTAATGACAGGGATAGGGAAACAGACAAGTGAGCCCTAATCTACCCGCCACTCAGTCCCTGCCTACTTGCAACGACCCGCCCTAGGCGACGGGGTACAACTGGGCGACGGTCCCTACACTCAGTAAGTGCACGACAGACAACCAGGCAAGGAAACACAGAACAAAGGGAAGCGGGGCAGTTGCCCACGGAAACACCGTGAGCAACAAGAGTAGTAAACGAGCCAAGTCAAACCAGGAGAGTACGATGTGCCAAACGCAGAGCAGGAGAGTAGTGAACAAGCCGAGTAAAACCAGGAGTGTACGAGGTACCAAACGCAGAGCAGAAGAGTAGTCAGTAAGCCAGGGTCAATACGAAGCAGGGACAAGTAGTTCAAGAAGCTGCAGCAGGGCCAGGAAACCAACAGAGAAGAATCACAAGCAAAGGAGGAACAGGAAAGGCAGGTATAAATAGACAGAGGGCAGGAGCTAGCTCCGTCTGGCCAGGCTGTGATAGGCTCTCCCACTCCTAAGCCTGCTATCCTGAGTGGTGGAAGATGGAGTCAGTCTCACAGACATAGAAGCAGGTGCAGACTGATTACCTATGGGCGTGGATACAGAAGCTGTGCCTGGCAGATCCTTAACAGTACCCTAATGATAAATCTGTACCAGGGACTCCCAACTATCACACAATATTGGCAGCATTGTTTTACTTACATGAGGTAGAGAGACCTTCATATTACCATTATTATGTGCAGGGGGCGGGAAGAGCAGGAAGTCTGTGAGGAGCAGCTCCAGCCAATAGCTGCAGAGCAGGAAGTGATGTCAGAGAGGGGCAACCTCTGCTGTACAGCCCAGTAACATGCAGCAGTAGTTGTCATCTCCTGTGGTGTTAGTGTACAGAGCAGCTTGGAAACTTGCATTAGCGGGACCAGAGTGAAAGATGGTACTGCCCTGGTATGTCACATGACCCTAGTAGCTCCATTATACTAATTATAAAAATTTGCCCGGTTTCACTTTACGGAATTTTTTAATATTTCCTGCAAAATCGCCCCAAATCCACATATCACTGTTAGTCCCTGCATGGGTGGCTCCTGCTTTCAGTCTATTTCAGTGTTTTTATGGGTCCGCTCTATATGTAAACCGCTCAAAACTTTCGAAAAAAAAAAAAAAAAGCTCCAATCTCCTGTTTGCATAAAAACTCCACTAACGTTCCAGATGAAAGAATCTGCGCTGACAGGTGATTCCTCCAGGATTTGGATTCAACTGTTTCTCTTGATGTCGGTCGCTTTGTAGTTATTTGATGAATCAACATCTGATGATGAAGTATAATGCCCGGGATTAGCAAATAGAGAAAAACAACATTCATGAAGTACGGTCACTTTCACTAAGTATAGATGAATATATTAACTTCCTCAAAAAATTCAGCAAACAAATGTGCTTAATTCTATGTGGACAGGGAGACCCAGTGACAGATCAGGGGACCATGGGGCCAGTAGACAAGAGCCGACCTCCCACAGCAACGGCCGAGCATGCAGATAACTCTTAACTCGGCCGTTCAACCCTTTAAATGCGTCTAAGTGATGAAAACAAAGGGAGAGGGCTTCCTTTGACGCCTCTTTGACAAACCCTGCGGGGGCAGGGTTAAATATGTTAAGTATCAAGCTGTCAGACTCCACCCCTTTTGTTATTTCCCTTTCTCTATTTCAAGTGTCTAGGGACACACAGTCATGTGACAAATAAGCTCCACCCAGGCTCGGAAAGATTTCAACCGTAGCAGCTAGGAGTGAAGCATTATGGGACATAACTATGCATTTAGGGCTTTATATATTTGCACACTACAATTTTTAAGCTCATTCATGATTGTTCTCCTACAGTTAGGTCATTGCTAGTGTAAAATGATCTGACGGACCATAGTTTTCTTTAACAAAAAATATCCTCTCCTTCCTCTATACCAATAAATCAGACAACTTTAATCAAAGGGGTGTGACCAAGGAATCCTATATGGTAATTATTGTACAAAAGAAAATGTCGTAACTGTACAGCAGCAGAAGATTTAGTTGGATTAATTCCAGGGTCGTAAATACAGGGGGTGCAGAAGTTGCGATTACACTCAGGCACTGGAGCAAGAGGGGGTCCAAATGGTCCACCTGCCCCATAAAAGGAGACCAGTACATTGCGGGGCCCTGTTATAAATTTTTCATTGGTGCCCATGAGCTACGCCTCTGATTAATCCGCTTTCTTCTGGCCCCCTGATTTGGGCCTGGATCTGCCCTGGCTGTATAACGGGCAAGACTTGCCATCGAGAATTCACTCTGGCTCTAGTTGAGACTATGAAATTATGGGTTCATTGTAACAAAAACAATGACACAATTTTCAGTTAGTCATAGGAAGGGTCGGGAGTCAGAACTAGGAGTAGGACAAAAGGTACCTGGCAAAAAAATCCAAGGAACGAGACAGAAGCGGAATCCAGTATTGAACCCAATGTCAGAATCAGGTTTAGGAACAATACACAGAGAATGTACTACTATCTGACGGTAGGGGATAAAAGGCTAATTTCTCTTTAAATAGGCTACCCGTCCTGATGTCATGAACAGGCGCCGGTCCCCCGGCAGCCTGATGGGCAGGTAGCCGGGGTCGCAAGCAAATAAATTGTGGGAGTGGGAAGAATTGAGCAGGTGACTAAGCAACCCCACGAGGCTAGCCACCGGAGCCGTGTTCGTCAGTGGGGACCTGATGCTGCAACGGGGGGACATGAGTAACAGGAGCTTTATAGATATACGCCTTTGGCAACCAATTACACCCAGAATTCCTATGAACTTGGTATGCCTCAAAAATGTCGACTCTCAGTTGATTCCGATTCAAATTTCCATGGTCCAATACCGATGTTGACATTGGATCAGTGGAGGGTTGTGGCCCTTGAAGTGATGTTTTTCTGTATCTGCAATGATATTAGAACCATCCAATTATTCAGAGAACGGAGCTGCTTCTGCCAACAGTATATGACTATACATCACAAATGATAAGAAAATGTTTTACAGCGTGCCATAAATCAGATCAGTTTATTATCTGGGTGTTGTAAATAGTCATTTTTTTTGACAGCATTAAATCTCATGTGGTATTTTTGAAACATTTATGTCTCTTTTTGTTCTTCACAGTTTATTTGCAGTAATAATGTTCGCAAAAACGGTAACGTTTTTTTGCAGACACCTTTTATAGATGTGACCAAATGTCTCTCCTGTTGGTGCAATATGAAAAAAGCAATTTTTCATAGAAAATGCAATAATCTTACCAATTAATTTTTTAGCAGTTTTCTTAGTTGTGATTATTTATTGCATTTGTATTCCTAGCTTAGGGGAATGTGGGCTGTCATGTGGCTGTGGAATTAAGATGAACAAATTTGGGTAAAGGGGAGGAGAAGAGACCAGGGTCAAGGACATAGAAACCATAGAGGCTTCTAATCATGGCCGGCCTTAGGATAGATGGCGCCCCGTGCTAAATTATATTTAATTGGCGCCCCACCCCATCATAAAAAAATGCCTCATAAAAAAGTATAATGCCCCCCCCCACAGTATAATGCCCTATATAGTGCGCCACACAGTATAATGCCCCTTTAGTGCCCCCCATACAGTCTAATAATAATATTTAATAAAATATTATAACCCCTTCAAGGACACAGTATTTTGTCCTCTAATTGTGCCCACACAGTATTATGACCCCCTAAGTGCCACACACAGTACATAGCCCCCTGTAGTGACCCTACACGTACACCGTATAATGTCCGCTTAGTGACCTCCACACAGTATAATGCATCCCTCCCCTGGCTGCCACACACAGCCCCCTTGTAGATAGTGCCCCCTGTAGATTGTGCCATGCTGCCTCCCTGTAGACAGTGCCATATTCCCCCACCTCCCCCATGTAGACAGTGCCATATTCCCCTACCTCACCCATGTAGACAGTGCCATAATCCTCCACCTCCCCATGTAGACAGTGCTATAATCCCCCACCTCCCCAAGTAGACAGTGCCATAATCCCCCACCTCCTCCTTGTAGATCGTGTTATATAATCCCCCACCTCCTCCTTGTAGATCGTGCCATACAGCCCCCAACCTCCTTCTAGTAGACAGTGCCCCCAAACAAGAAAATGCCCAGTTCCCATGACAAACTCAGCTGCTCCACGATGGTATCCTTGCTTAAGCCGGCGTGATCCTGTAGCCTAGTACAGAGTTTCCCAACCTTTTCAGATTCAAGGCACCCCTGGAAAAATAAAATTTCCTCAGGGAACCCCTACCAAACATTGTTTCGAGAAAGACAGAAAACTGCTAAAAACAAGCACTGCGCTCTTAAAGTATGTTCACACAGCGTTATTTGTAAGGCAGAAAAAATCTGCCTCAAAATTGCTTCAGGATTTTGAATTGACAGCATTATTTGACGGGGTATTTTTTGCGTTTTTTTAAGCCGTTGAAGCTAATGCAAAAGACGCAGGCAAAAAAGCACCAAAACGAGCGACGCAGGTATTTTCTGCCTCCTATTAATTTCAGTTGGAGGTTAAATGTGGAAACAAGCAGGGGAAGGGAATCAGCGCAGCACCCCCTTCCACCTGCTGGAGTGATGCGCCCTGTGCAATGGCACAGGTCGCACACCCCTGAGGCCGGCCCTGCTTCCAATGCAGCTACTATGGGCCCCTATGAGACAGGGAGCCAAGTCCTTATCGGTCCAATCTCATTTGCTATTAGTGGTGACAACCTATATGCTTCTTTGCAGAGGTACTGGATTTTAAGTAAGGAAGGGGGTGGGGAATTGGTGCAAGGGCCATTAAAAGGGTGTGGAGAGGGAAACAAACATTAGACCCTTCTGTCCTGGGTGCCAAAACTGGGCACCATATGCGGGGGGGCCCAGTTGAATTTTGCTATCGGCCATCCTCTTTTCTGACCAGGTCATTGTATGTACTTGCATGTGAGTGACGGGGTGAGCAAGGTCAGCCCTCTTTAGCCTCCCGAATGGGTGTGGCGCGGGAAAAAAACCTTTAGGCCCTTCTGTCCTGGCTGCCAAAACCCATAGGGCCCTTCTCGTTTATGTATATGGCACTGACCAGGTGATTGTATATACTAGCAGGTCAGTGACTGGGTGACCAAGGTCAGCCCTCCTTAGCTTTGAAAATGGCTGACTATGTTGCAGCTTCCTGCCTTCTGTTAAAGTAAGAAGCACAAACTGCTGCTCTAATAAATTAAATACAATGGAGACTAAGCGGACAGGAACATCCCTCCGCACGTGGAAGGTTTTATTATAGGGGCGGAGAGGCGCTTTTATTTTAAATTGATGCGTATCATTGAGATTATAATAAATGTCTTGTATGAGAGCATGTAAAGCATCACATGAGAAAGGAAACACATCGACCTGTTCTCTTCTTCTTTGTGTTCTGCGTGAGACTTAATGACAGGTTGTCCCTCCGCTGAATTCATCAGTTCTGTCGGGAGCGGCGGTTAATAAAAGAAAACATCTCATTGTGTAGAAAAGAAGACGGACGCAATAACCGAGCGCGACACCAACATTTATACTCATTGTGATCCCTGACAAGAAAATGTGACAGGTAAATAAATTAATTAATTTCATTTTGTTCATTTCTACAATATTTAATATCTGAGTCACCGCAGTGCGGAAATCCACAAAAAGTGGTGAATAATGAATAGAAGGAGCTGATTACAAAAGAGCAAGTCCAACCAAAATAATATTTTATACAATCTACAAAAATGTGACAATCCTTTGCTTTATTTGCCTTGTAATGATCCAGAGCTGAAGGGTGTGTATACTTACGAAGCCATATATTAATAAAATAATATAACCAAAAAGTGTCACAAGGTGGTCATAGAGTTCCATACCGTTCAGATAACTAGTGCATATAATATAAATTTGGTGCCCGTGGTGCCTATATAGTGCCTATTGTCCCCATGTTTCCGATAAACAGGAGCTGCAAGGGCTGTCAGTGGAGTGTAAGATGGAAGATGTATTTGGCACTTGAAGTTAATAACAGCTGAGATTTTCGTGAGCCATTTACAGCCGTCACCTCGCTGACTATGAGACATACCTTACACTGTCTGGTTGTCGTCACAGTGCACATTTTCACAAGTACCATTACTCATTTGTGAATACCTGATATCAGGTTGTAATTGGAAGGTGCTTTATGATATCTGTCACGAAGGGTCTGTGGACCCACTGGGCCGTACCGTCTTGGCGGTATGGCAGCTGGCCAACAGGACGCAGGTCAAAGTCTATAGTTCGTATAGTGTACCTGTGGCAGCTCGGACAGTAGCAAGGCAGGCTTGGCAGGAACTTGGCAGCAGGTGGACGTCAGGTGTGTAGAAGCAGGACAGGCGTGGTATACAACGCAGCACGGCACTAGATCAGGATACAAGTTATAGGATACAGGAACAGGAACACTGGGAGCAAGGAAACACTAGGGGGCCATATGCAAGACAGACTAGAAATACACAACAAAGCTCAGGCATCAAACTAGGGGGCTGGACCCCTCTTATAGTCCAGAGTACTCACGGGTCAAAGTTCATGAAAGAGGTCCGGTACGCGCACTGCCCCTTTAAGAGTGGGCACCAGCGTGTGCGCGCACCCTACCGGATCCAGCTCTGGTGAGTAGACGAGAGCGCTGGCTTCTCCTGAGGAGGAGGCTGGGGCCAATGCTTGCCGACTCGTGGCTGTGGCTGTCAGGGGGAGAACGGAGCTGACAGCCCGCAGCCACGGACATTACAATTTCCTTTACTATGTCCATACCTGTGAGGTCATCTAGAACATGGTCATCTGCCATTATGGCTAAAAAATATGGTCAAATCAATTAAAGGGGGTGTCTAGTTTAGAAACCCCATTGTCATACACCCTATAAGTGAATTCTGGGGTAATAAAGGGGGTCCTCTGTTCAGGATCCTCATCTCTTAGTCAGAGTGGAGATTGGTTACATGGAGCGTCTCTCTCTCTGGAGGATCTGTCCTGTCCTGTATTACACAGACAACACATTGATATGAATGGACGCTGTGTAATGCTTAATTTCTCCTGTGGCGGCACTGCAGGGAAACTGAACACTTGCTGCAGAGAGCAAAAATTACAGTTGATCGCTGGGGGTCCCAGCAGGAGGTAAACTGTGTAGTTAGATTATTGTCAATATATTATCAAGTAGGGACTGTCCAAAGTGGAGAACCCCTTTAAATAGCATAAAATTTGATTAATATTACATAACAGGTTTACCATACTCATACAGTATGCCTATGTGGTTACTATGGGGTCCTTGGAGATGGTGACTGCAGCTAATGCTGGCCCCATCACCCATGGATGAAGTGAACCTATGCAGGGCTCTATTTTTCCCCAGGGACTCCAGCATAATACTTTAATATTAAAGCCTGCAGCCACCACTAGGGGGAGCTTCAAAACTTACTGCTTACTGGTTGTACATTGAACTGCATAATAAATCTGTATGCAGTAACCTCCTAAGCTCCCCCTAGTGGTGGCTGCAGGCAGAATTTTATAATTTACTTGAACCCTATGCCTGTGTGATGGGAAGCAGGAGACTTTGAGATCTGTATAAGAAAAACAGAGCTCAGAACATTATAAAGATATTGTAAAGGATCTGCCAGGCACAGCTTCGGGGTTAACGCCCATAGATAATCAGTCTGCACCTGCTTCTATGTCTGTGAGACTGACTCCATCTTCCACCACTCAGGGTGGCAGGCTTAGGAGTGGGAGAACCTATCACAGCCTGGCCAGACGGAGCTAGCTCCCGCCCTCTGTCTATTTATACCTGCCTTTCCTGTTCCTGCTTTGCTTGTGATTCTTCTCGTTTGGTTTCCTGGCCCTGCTGCAGCTTCTTGTACTATTGTCCTTGCTTCATATTGACCCCGGCTTGCTGACTACTCTCCTGCTCTGCGTTTGGTACCTCGTACACTCCTGGTTTGACTCGGTTGATTCACTACTCTCCTGCTCTGCGTTTGGCACCTCGTACTCTCCTGGTTTTACTTGGCTTGTTCACTTCTCTTGTTGCTCACGGTGTTGCCGTGGGCAACTGCCCCTTTCTCCCCCTAGCTCTGTGTACCCTTGTCTGTTTGTCTGTCGTGCACTTATTGAGCGTAGGGACCGTCACCCAGTTGTACCCCGTCGCCTAGGGCGGGTCGTTGCAAGTAGGCAGGGACTGAGTGGCGGGTAGATTAGGGCTCACTTGTCTGTCTCCCCACCCCCGTCATTACATAATCACAAGCCCATACCTAGTCTACCCTGGTCCCTGACACCACTATGGACCCCCTTGAGACCCTGGCTCAGCAAATGCAGGGTCTCTCCCTACAGGTCCAGGCCCTGGCTCAGAGGGTCAACCAGCCTGATGCTACCATGGTAGTCTTCCTCACCTCACCTCTTGAACCCCACCTCAAGTTGCCGGGCGGTTCTCAGGGGACCGGAAGACTTTTCTCTCCTTTCGGGAGAGTTGTAGGCTCTATTTTCGTTTAAAGCCCCACTCCTCAGGTTCTGAGAGCCAGCGGGTGGGTATAATTATGTCCCGGCTTCAGGAAGGGCCCCAAGAATGGGCCTTCTCCTTGGCTCCTGACGCCCCTGAACTTTCCTCCGTTGATCTTTTCTTTTTTGCTCTCGGACTCATCTATGACGAGACTGACAAGACTGCTTTTGCCGAGAGTCAGCTGGTGACCTTACGTCAGGGTAAGAGACCTGTTGAGGAGTATTGTTCTGACTTTAGGAAGTGGTGCGTAGCTTCTCGGTGGAATGACCCTGCCTTAAGGTGCCAGTTAAGGTTGGGTCTGTCGAACGCCCTGAAAGATTTGCTAGTTAGTTATCCCTCTTCTGACTCCCTAGACCAGGTTATGGCTTTAGCGGTACGACTTGACCGACGTCTCAGGGAACGACGACTTGAACTTCTTGATGTTTTCTCCTCTGACTCCCCCATGATGCCTCCCGAGGTTCCGTTGCTTCGTTCCTCCCCGGAAGACTCGGAGGTACCTATGCAACTCGGGGCCTCCGTGTCCCCCCAACAACGTAGAGATTTCCGCAGGAAGAATGGTCTCTGCTTCTACTGTGGGGATGACAAGCATCAAGTGAACAACTGTCCTAAGCGTAAGAATGCAGCCGGGGGAACTTCCGCGCCTAAGTGATCATCGGGGAGGTCACTTGGGCGCACAGGTATTTCCCGTAAATATGAAACGTAATAAAATCTTGCTTCCCTTTCAGGTCTATTTTGGTGGTAGGTCTGCTACCGGCAGTGCCTTCGTGGATTCAGGGTCTTCTGCTAATATCATGTCTGTGGAATTTGCTATGTCTCTAGCTATGCCTTTGATTGATTTGCCTAAACCTGTCCCGGTAGTGGGTATCGACTCCACTCCTCTTGCTAATGGTTATTTTACACAGCATACCCCTGTTTTTGAACTCCTTGTTGGCTCCATGCATTTGGAGCAGTGCTCTGTACTGTTAATGCAGGGATTATCGTCAGATTTGGTTTTAGGACTTCCCTGGTTGCAGTTGCATAATCACACGTTTGACTGGAATTCTGGGGACCTTACCAAGTGGGGTAATGAACACTTGACGTCGTGTTTTTCTGTTAATTCTATTTCTCCCCCTGAGGAGGTGAACACGCTACCTGAGTTTGTTCAGGACTTTGCCGATGTTTTCTCTAAGGAGGCCTCCGAATTGTTACCTCCTCATAGAGAATATGATTGCGCAATCAATTTGGTACCAGGAGCTAAGCTCCCTAAGGGTAGGATATTTAATCTCTCTTGTCCCGAACGTGAAGCCATGAGAGAGTATGTCCAGGAATGCCTGGCCAACGGTTACATTCGCCCCTCTACTTCTCCGGTAGGTGCTGGCTTCTTCTTCGTAGGGAAGAAGGATGGTGGTCTTAGGCCATGCTTTGACTACCGAAGCTTAAATAAGGTCACTGTAAGGAACCAGTATCCCCTTCCTCTGATTCCTGATCGCTTTAATCAGGTTCAGGGGGCCCAATGGTTCTCTAAGTTTGATCTACGGGGGGCGTATAACCTTATCCGCATCAAAGAGGGGGATGAGTGGAAGACTGCGTTTAACACGCCCGAAGGTCATTTCGAATACCTCGTCATGCCCTTTGGGTTGTGTAACGCTCCCGCGGTCTTCCAGAATTTAATAAATGAGATTTTGAGAGACTACCTGGGGGTATTTCTTGTAGTGTACCTTGATGACATACTTGTGTTTTCCAAGGACTGGTCCTCCGACATTGAGCATGTCAGGAAGGTGCTCCAGGTCCTTCGAGAAAACAAACTGTTTGCCAAAACCGAAAAATGTGTGTTTGGGGTGCAGGAGATACCATTTTTGGGCCAAATCCTCACTCCTCATGAATTCCACATGGACCCTGCCAAGGTCCAGGCTGTGGCGGAATGGGTCCAACCTGCCTCCCTGAAGGCGTTACAGTGCTTCCTGGGGTTCGCTAATTATTACAGGAGGTTTATTGCTAACTTCTCGGTCATCGCTAAGCCTCTTACGGATCTCACTCGCAAAGGTGCTGATCTCCTCCACTGGCCTCCTGAGGCTGTCCAGGCTTTTGAGGTCCTTAAGAAGTGCTTTATCTCGGCCCCGGTGCTGGTTCAGCCCAACCAAATGGAGCCATTTATCGTGGAGGTTGACGCGTCTGAGGTGGAAGTGGGGGCTGTCTTGTCCCAGGGTACCAGGTCCCTCACCCATCTCCGTCCCTGTGCCTACTTCTCCAGGAAGTTTTCACCCACTGAGAGTAACTATGATATTGGCAACCGCAAACTCTTAGCCATTAAATGGGCATTTGAAGAGTGGCGCCACTTCCTGGAGGGGGCTAGACACCAGGTAACGGTCCTTACCGACCACAAGAATCTGGTTTTCCTAGAATCTGCCCGGAGGCTAAACCCGAGACAAGCTCGTTGGGCGTTATTTTTTACCAGATTCAACTTTGTGGTTACCTATAGGGCTGGGTCTAAAAATGTTAAGGCTGATGCACTGTCACGTAGCTTCATGGCCAGCCCTCCTTCGGAGGAAGATCCTGCTTGTATTATGCCTCCAGGTATAATAATTTCCGCTATTGATTCTGATTTAGTCTCTGAAATTGCGGCTGATCAAGGTTCAGCTCCCGGGAGCCTTCCTGAGAACAAGCTGTTTGTTCCCCTGCAATTCCGGTTAAGGGTACTTAGGGAAAATCATGACTCTGCACTATCTGGCCATCCAGGCATCCTGGGTACCAAGCACCTCATTGCCAGAAACTATTGGTGGCCTGGGTTGCCTAAAGATGTAAAGGCCTACGTCGCCGCTTGTGAAGTTTGTGCTAGGTCCAAGACTCCCAGGTCCCGACCAGCGGGCTTACTATGTTCTTTGCCCATTCCCCAGAGACCTTGGACCCATATCTCCATGGATTTTATCACCGATTTGCCTCCATCTCAAGGCAAGTCGGTGGTGTGGGTTGTAGTAGACCGCTTCAGTAAGATGTGCCATTTTGTGCCCCTCAAGAAACTACCCAATGCTAAGACGTTAGCTACCTTGTTTGTCAAACACATCCTGCGTCTCCATGGAGTCCCTGTCAATATTGTTTCTGATAGAAGGGTACAATTTGTTTCTTTGTTTTGGAGAGCCTTCTGTAAAAAGTTGGAGATTGATCTGTCCTTCTCCTCTGCCTTCCATCCTGAAACTAATGGCCAAACTGAGAGGACTAATCAGTCTCTAGAACAATATTTAAGGTGTTTTATCTCTGACTGTCAATATGATTGGGTCTCAATCATTCCCCTCGTCGAATTTTCCCTTAATAACCGGGTCAGTAACTCGTCAGGGGTCTCCCCCTTTTTCTGTAATTTTGGGTTTAATCCACGGTTCTCTTCCGTTTCACCTGGTAGTTCCAACAATCCCGAGGTAGAGGTCGTTCATCGAGAACTGTGCACATTCTGGGCTCAGTTTCAGAAGAACCTAGAGGCGTCCCAGAGCATACAAAAAACTAGGGCAGATAGAAAACGTTCTGCTAACCCCTTGTTTATGGTCGGGGATCTGGTGTGGTTATCGTCTCAAAATTTGCGCCTTAAGGTCCCGTCCAAGAAGTTTGCTCCCCCGGTTTATAGGGCCGTACAAGGTCATTGAAGTCCTCTATCCTGTCTCCTTCCGACTGGAGTTGCCCCCATCTTTTCGAGTACACGACGTGTTTCATGCCTCCCTCCTTAAACGCTGCTCCCCGTCCTTGGCTCCCTCGAGGAAACCTCCGGTCCCTGTTCTCACCCCTGCGGGGGCAGAATTCGAGGTGGCCAAGATTGTGGACAGCAGGATGGTCCAAGGCTCCCTCCAGTACCTGGTCCATTGGAGAGGATACGGGCCTGAGGAGAGGACTTGGGTACCCGCTCGGAATGTTCACGCTGGGATATTGGTCAGGAGGTTTCACCTTCATTTCCCCAGTAAACCAGGTCCACTTAGAAAGGGTCCGGTGGCCCCTCATAAAAGGGGGGGTACTGTAAAGGATCTGCCAGGCACAGCTTCGGGGTTAACGCCCATAGATAATCAGTCTGCACCTGCTCCTAGGTCTGTGAGACTGACTCCATCTTCCACCACTCAGGCTGGCAGGCTTAGGAGTGGGAGAACCTATCACAGCCTGGCCAGACGGAGCTAGCTCCCGCCCTCTGTCTATTTATACCTGCCTTTCCTGTTCCTCCTTTGCTTGTGATTCTTCTCGTTTGGTTTCCTGGCCCTGCTGCAGCTTCTTGTACTATTGTCCTTGCTTCATATTGACCCCGGCTTGCTGACTACTCTCCTGCTCTGCGTTTGGTACCTCGTACACTCCTGGTTTGACTCGGTTGGTTCACTACTCTCCTGCTCTGCGTTTGGCACCTTGTACTCTCCTGGTTTTACTCGGCTTGTTCACTTCTCTTGTTGCTCACAGTGTTGCCGTGGGCAACTGCCCCTTTCTCCCCCTAGCTCTGTGTACCCTTGTCTGTTTGTCTGTCGTGCCCTTATTGAGCGTAGGGACCGTCGCCCAGTTGTACCCCGTCGCCTAGGGCGGGTCGTTGCAATTAGGCAGGGACTGAGTGGCGGGTAGATTAGGGCTCACTTGTCTGTCTCCCCACCCCCGTCATTACAGATATATTGTAAAATGAATAAGCACAAAATGTATTTAGATGAAAAAAAAATGGTGGATATTTACTTAAAGGGGTTCTTCCACAAACCCTTTTACTTCTAAAACTACTGGAATCCACTGTGTAATGCTGCAGAAACATGTCAATCAATATAATGTCTTGAAATATGCTAATTTGTATAATTATTATACAACTTATCACCAAATTGTATGTACAGCCCTGTAGATGACTTGTGGGCGGGCAGCAGCGCCTTTTTCCTAGTAATTCTCTTTCTAGGGAGGTGAGAAGATAAACTAGGGGGCGCTATTATAAGTCAGTAAGTAAAGCAACTTTTTTTTGAAAAGTGTTTAAATTTCAACCTGCTTAGAATAAAGCGTTTTATCTGATTATCTATGAAATTACTTATTGGAGAACCCCTTTCAATGATGCAAAAAAAATGGAAAATGAATAGGGCAGAAAATAATGACTTGTCTAATGTGCTGCAAAACAAAATGAAAAGAAAAATTCTGATTCAGACACTTAATAGAACGGAAAAGTGCAGTAAAGCCAATTAAAAAAAATTACAAAACAAAAATAAGACACTTAAAGTAGATACATAAAAATTGGTTACATTTTTTTATCCAAACTGTTCATACCTCGCTGCGTACCCAGCATTGACCTTTTATGTTTATTGAATGCCGTAACCTTCATGCTGCAGCGAGCCAGCGGTTTATACTTTATCGTAAACTGTACGCAGCTCCATCTTGTTCATCAGCCTTGTTTTTTTGAGGCTGCATAATTCCTCCTGCTAATTATTCCCGATGAATTTTCCACTTTGGGCTTTCTCTTGCCGAAAATATTCTATGAAAAGTCATTAGTTACGGATTTGATTGCAGGGGATTCTTGCTGGGCTTTTACTTTACAATGCTCCTTGACATGACGACGTCAGTGTGGGAGGTAATTATATGAATATTGACCCTGGAACACCAAGACATGGAATAAAAAGCTACTTATCGACGTGTTCACATTGTGGTGTCACTACGGGGGAAAGTACAGCAGTGATTAACGGGGTTTCTAATGGTTCCTGATTACTGCTCCCTTATCCTGAATTGTAGACTTGTATGGGATGCCATAAAAAATACATTGAACTCATTTATAACAACATTGTCTGTTCTGTTCACCTATTTTATTGTATTTCAAGTATTCGTAGCGTGTACCTTCAAAAGTAAATCGTTTTTAGGTAAAGTCTGGTCTACAAAGACTATGAATAGTTTTCACATCCCCCTCCTTATATACAACACGTCCACTTTCAAGGTCATCGTACTCTTTGCTGTTACCATTGTAGACACAGGACATATCATCTATATGATCTAATACGTTTTTGGGTTTTTTACCCAAACCATAAGATTTAGACCCTAGTGGTAAGTGATTGGCTTCAAGGTCCCCTCTAAATAGGCTTGTCTTCTGCTTGACCGTAGGGATTGATTATTGTTTTAAAACCTGGGCCCACCGAAGGATCTAGTGTGCGTCCATCCCTGCTACAAAGTGATACAGATTCATTACAATTTGTACATACAAAAAAAAACGTTGTGCCAATCGGGCCGTGTTTGACTTCATCCGAGTGACACCGATAATCTTCACTGAACGATTCACTTTAGCTGGTGAATCGGGTCTGTGAAAAATGGTCGGAGTCTCCGATCCGAGGAAAGATAGAACATGTCCTATTTTTCCTCGGATCAATGACGGGACTCGGTCGTGTGCATGAGCCGTAACTATTCAACTCCTTCAAATTAATGTTTAGTATTCTTCTTTGTCAACCTTTTCTAGCCCTGTCAGGTTGCGTTGAGGCCGTGAGGAAAAAGCAACAAATTCTCCAGCCAAGACTTGGCCACCCAAGACTAATAAAGGCCAAAGGCCCTAATACATGGGCCAATGTTCGGGCAAAACTGCGTTCATATGAGCGCTCCTTCCTGATCATTGTGTGAACAGAGAGATGTGCTGCCGACATGAAGAAAATGTATGGGGACGAACGATCGGAGTAACGAGCACTAGTTCCCATATCTAAGCAATCATTGCTCCTTGTGAACGGAGCAAACAAACGCTGATCGATGAGCTGTCTCGTTGATCGGCAATCGTTTTCACAGCCCATGTCGGGCCGTGTAATGGGACCTTTGGTTATGTAATTAAACAACATGAAGGGCTGGATTAATATTGGTGGGGTTCTTATCCTGCCTCTGACCCAGACCTTGCCTGTCCCCCTAATGCAGCCACCTCTAGAATAAGGGGAGTTATGGTGACAGCCAAGCCAGTAACTTCCTTACACTTCAATGCCTGGTTATCTCTAAAACCTCTTCCCGGCTTGATGGAATCATTAAACGACCGTTTTCTTCGGAGGTCCCAAAGGTGAGTAGTATATACAGTACACTACTCACAGAAATAGTGAATCTATAAAATATTTAGGGCCCCAGAGCAAACTTTTGGGGGTGCCCACTCCCCAGATCCATCACCGAGTAATAAGACTGTGTGCAACGTGCTACTATTATGGCCTGGATAATGGTAAGGGTATGCCTCAGGATGGATGCCTTCTTTTGGCCGAGAGGGTGGGTTTTAGAGGCCCTTCAGGTCCCCAAGATGGAACATGTCCCAAACTCACGTAACAGATACAACGTGCCACGTAACGTGATAACAGTCGTTTTCCTGATTGAAGTTTCCTCCTGCTCTAAACAATGTCCTCCTATCTGTAGCTGTCAATCCCACCACATTATGCCCTGACTCAATGGCCACTGAGTCTCGTTTCCAAACTACCCTAACTGTTTACAATTATTCATATAGGGGCCTTGGTCAGGCATTAGTCTTTATTTTTGGGGCCACTGTCCAGCTGGAAAATAAGTAACAGTTCTCTTGCAGACTGCAGCAGGTTTTCCCATCTAGGATTTACTTGTATTCTGATTTTAATCATTTACGATGTCTCCCCCTCCCTCTTAAAATAGAGAACTTATATTTCTATGGCATTTTTTCTTATTATTTTTGTCCAGAACCTGCTTGAGTTCATGTGCATTCTTCTCCTGCTTCCTTAGTGGGACGGACATGATACAAGTCTGTGTACATTAGAGAGGCAGTTTACTGTATAGCAGAGCGAATAGCCTCTAACCAGTATTTGGAGCCACCCAGGCAGGAAGTCAAGTGTTTAAGGGTATAGGCTACCGTTTTTCTCATCTTTGTGCTCAGAACAATATGGAAGATTTATTAATAATGCCTTAAAGACAGACAGTAGACCAAGAAGGCAGAATCCGTGCCGAATGTATCACAGTGGTTCTTGCTGTATGAGACATCGGCTGATTTAATGTCTTGTTTCTGATCTTGTACACTGGACTATTTATTGATTGCACGGCCGCTTCTCATGCTTCCCTGTCCCTGGTGGAGCTGAAGCCGACGCGTCTCATGATAGGGGGAGGGGAGGTTTCATCTCCTGCTTACTAATATTTGCTGAACGGGCTTTGCTGAGATCCAGACACAACTTTTTTTTTTATTGAACTTTTTATAATAAGATAATCAAACATGGACGTAGATTTTGTGAGCGAGATCGTCAGTTGCTAAGCAACCACATTCGTAATAGTTCAGCAGTGGGAGACGAAAATATAATTATTATCACAAGGCTCGCCAAGTCGTATTAAGAAAGTGTGTAATATAGTAAACACACATGTTATTATTGGCGCATTTTCCGGTGGATACGGTGTATTGATACAAATCATGTTCCTTGTCCGGGCAGGACACCGCCATCAACAGTTCTGCAGGACCGGGATGTAGCAGGTCACTGATGGTCCCCATAGCGAGCATGGGGCCACTCTACGCAGGCAGACACCTCACTATATTCTTGGGGATGTCCCTATAAAATGAAGTCAAAGAGAAGTACTGGCCATTAATAGACTCTGTCATCTCCGAAAAACGGCCTAAACGACGATAATCAGTAAATAGCTTAAAAGATGCTGATTCCGAACCCCCCCCCCCCCGCTGTAGGCGCAAACGGGCCATGCGCTGCATGTTGATGTATAGAGAGGACTCCTAAGCTCAGCTATATAATGGAGAGGACTCCTTAGGACTCGTCATCAGCATGCAGCGCACGGCCCTTTTGCGGGCTTATAGCGAGGGAATGTGAGGAGAAAGATAGAAATTACAGGTTCGGAATCAGCGTCTTTTATGATATTAACTGGGTTTTTAGGAGTAATAGAGTTCCTTTAATGCTGGATAGTGACCTGTGCTGTACCTTTTTTTTTGCCCCTCTCCCCCCATATTGTGTATTGTCATATAGTGTGAAAATGATGAAACCATATAATGTCTATATATCAGCGTCATACAGGATGGTTGCCAAATATCAGTGTCACGCGTTGATCAAATAATATTTCCATACAGTTATCTAACTAACACTGTCACCAACATACTATACTGTACAGTAGTAGCTATAGGGGGCACAGAGGTAGCAGTCCCACCCAAGCCAGGATGGGAAAGGCCAGTGGTCAAAATGAAGACATGGTCAGAGGATATACCAGCGGTCATAACTAGAAATGAGCAAATCAATTCTACACTAATTGAATTCATTAAGTATTTTGGGATTTATTTTACATGAATAGCTGAAACGGCGGCCATCATTTTACAGATCAAGCGGGCTTTCCCATAATGCCTTGCAGGCAGCCCTCCGTATGGCACAGCCAATCATGAGGGGTATAGGTGTGAGTTACTGGAATACAGTCATATGAGTCGATAGCCACTAAAAACAGCCCAACCAGAAAATGCTGCTGCTTTGTGGGAATACAGATAGGAAAGAGAGGATGTCAGACAGAGAGTTAGAGATTGTAAACACAGAGAGGAGAGAGGGGATGTTATACAGAAAGTGAGAGATTGTAAACACCGAATACAGAGAGGAGAGAGAGGACTTCAGACAGAGAGTGAGAGATTGTAAACACAGAATACAGAGAGGAGAGAGGACGTCATACAGAGAGTGAGAGATTGTAAACACAGAATACAGAGAGGAGAGAGGACGTCATACAGAGAGTGAGAGATTATAAACACAGAATACAGAGAGGAGAGAGGACGTCATACAGAGAGTGAGAGATTGTAAACACAGAATACATAGAGGAGAGAGAGGACGTCATATAGAGAGTGAGAGATTGTAAACACAGAATACAGAGACGAGAGAGAGGACATCAGACAGAGAGTGAGAGATTGTAAACACAGAACACAAATAGATAGTGGATTAGTGTCAGTGAGTGTGTTTCGTAGTAAGGAGAACAGAATAGATAGATTTATAATAATTTAATAGGGAGATAGATTTTAGAGAGAGATAGGAGTCAGTCAGTATCAGTGTGATAGTTAGACAGGCAGCCATTGCTGTGAGTGAGTGCTGCTGCAGCTATACAATTCTTACATTCATTTGTGAATCAGCAATCTTCCTCACATCATTCATAAATCAAATTCAGTATTAATCCTGATGCTAATAGCGTGCCGCTGCCTTCTGAAACAGACATGACGTCACTCATTGTTTTGCATATGTCTAACTGCTTGTAATTGTGTCACCAAAAACTTGCTTGTTGTTCTGCGTCAAGCACTTATACAGCACCGTTATACATCAGTCTGTGTCAGGCACACTGTCACTGGCACATGTATTTGTGGCGATGGCTGTGGTGGATAATACATATCTTCTTTAAAATAACACTGAACATGTTGTTACTTCTCAAAAAGGGATAATCCTCGGACCGCTTCTTAAAAAGTATTTTTTTCTTCTAACACCACCGTGGGTGAATAAACTCCGGCAGGCGTCTGCTCCCAAAAAGGGACAAGTTTTGGACCATTTCTTTTATTTTAAAAAGCATTAAAAATCGGGCAGTGCCGTGTGTTATTAAACAGACTGTTTATTATCACCGACTATCGTCCATTTACCTATAGCCATATATGTTGCTGTCACTTTGACATTACTAATTCCGTCTTGGCATTAAAGAGCTTGAAAGTGGTTGAATACAATCCTAGAAGACGTCAGAGTTTTATACGTGACTTTACAGGGCAATCGTGACACCTTCGATTCGTGACAAATTTATTGGAACCGAGTCGAATCTGAAGGCCGGTTTAACTAAATTGGATCGAAAATTTTTTGGTGAAAATGCACTCATCGCTAGTCATAACCAGGAGGTCAATCTACAGATACCAGGCAACAATCCAAAGGAGCGAGACTCAAGAAACAAAGGTCAGCATCAATAGTCATGATATAAGCTGAAGATAATATGCAGGGATGTCGGGTCGGATTCTACTTTACATTGGCTGCCGGGACATCATTATCTGTGTAGCCCAGTAGCAGGGGAATCACAGCAGCCAGCGGGAGATCGTCACTAGCTTGGGGTGTTACAGGCCATTTACTATGTGAATTTTTATTTTATTTTTAACTGTTCCTTTACTCCTAGATTGTGTGATTCCTCCTAATCCTGATGTTTCTGTGTAGAAATAACCTTCATCCTCCAACCTTTGACCCTGTCTGGAGGCACATGGAGTCCCTGCGTCTCTCTCTGTCCTATGTACTGCCATATGGTGCCTCCATATAGTCCCGTATTATGGAGATATTCCCCCTTAAATGCAATTATTTCATAATACAACATGTAATGGAGCCTGGCAAGATTTTATGCCTGCCTGGTTTATAGGGATCAGGACATAAAAATATTTGAGTCATTCTGAGGTACAGTATAACACCATAAACTTTTATGGGTGCTGGATTATGACTCTGTAAGTCTCGGAAGTTGCATGCCATGAGTAAGGACACAAGACGTGTCAGAAACGCGTAAGCAAAACAAATGAATTAAGGCAATTTGTGATCCTTCACCTTCCATCCACCTCTGCACTCTGCAACATCATTTATTACTTTGTCATTTTTACCTGATTTATCATTAATAAAAGTCGGTTCCTTTTACTTACCACAAGCGCTGGATTTTGGTTCTACTTCTTCTCCTCTCGGAAGTTGTATCTAATACCTGTATATAAAAAAATATTACCTGTATTGGTCAATAAATGGTGTCAAATATTTGACAATACAGCCGGTTCTTCTTTGTGTATTTTGTATCAAGAGTTATTACTGAACGCACGGTTTCTTACCAATATACCTATGAAGGGTTCTAAGTATCAGAACTTCCGTTTCCTTTGTTCGGTCTTTGTAGACCCAATGCTTTGATCCACATGCCAGCCCCTCTCCACATGCATATCCCATCTCATAACAAACAATAAAATCTGTCTTCATTACGGTGGAATTAATTGGACTCTATAATTGCATTTCTAGTATCTAATTGGGATATTAATAGGTTTATATACACACGCTTGGCTATATTCCTGTGCTGGGACCTCTAAGGACATCATGGTGCCAGTCGAAGACTATGCTGGCAAGAGCAGAGATGCATTTTGGCACATTATCTGAGGCTGCTATGGGTTGACCAGCTGTTCTGACTATACGATGAATTAACATGGAAGTGCATCACTTCTGCACCTCTGGATGTCTCTGGAGCCTTCATATTTGACTTAACCATTTTGTAGAGTCCTTTGAAAGCCAACTTTACTTCACTTACCAATTTATTTACTTTAAAGGGTTGTCCAGTAGTTAAAAAATGTTTTGTCCACATTACTGACCTGTTAAATCCCCCATAGTAACTCCACACATTGTTTGGACCACAGCACACAGCTCCAATGGTATCCAAAAAATATATTTTATTTGTCAAACATCAATTGTAGAACAGCAACGTTTTTTTCTCAAGACCCTATATGCTTAACAGGTCGAAACGTTGATGTTCAACAATTGATGTTTGACGAATAAAATATCTTTTTTGGATACCATTGGAGGTGTGTGCTGTGGTCTGAACACTGTGGAGTTACTATGGGGGATCGGCTGGGATTGGACGTTATAGGACGGCGAGACACCATCTTTTTTACCGTCCTGCTCCATTTGTTCTTGGACTGTTAAAGTGTAGCTAAATGTTTGACAAACTTGTGACATGTCATAGTGACATGTCAGAAGTTTGGATTGTTGGGGGTCCGAGCACGGAGACCCCCACCAATCGCTAGAACGAAGCAGCTGAAGCATTCGAGTGAGCGATCAGCCGCTTCGTGTCTGTTCGGCTTTTTCCTGGAAGGCCGATGTATCGGAGTACGGGCTCACAGACTTTCTATTGAGTCCATACACGATACATTTATTTCCGGAAAAAGCCGAACAAACACGAAGCGGCTAAGCGCTCATACGAGACCTTCAGCTGCTTTGTTCTAGCGATTGGTGGGGGTCTCCGTGCTCGGACCCCCACCAATCCAAACTTCTGACATGTCACTATGACATGTCAGAAGTTTGTCAAACGTTTAGCTACACTTTAAATCCCTTGTCACAGTGCTGATGCTCCAGTGATCCCCCGCCGGTCTTTGTTTATATGCCACCAGAGACGTTATTGGACTGGACCTCAAATTTATTTTACAATATAATCCTATTTTTATACCAAATACGTGTACTTTGCTAAACCTTCATCACTATAAGGCTGGATTCACACGAGCATGTTCGGTCCGTAAAGGACGGAACGTATTTCGGCCGCAAGTCCCGGACCGAACACATTGCAGGGAGCCGGGCTCCTAGCATCATAGTTATGTACGACGCTAGGAGTCCTTGCCTCTCCGTGGAACTACTGTCCCGTACAGAAAACATGATTACAGTACGGGACAGTTGTCCCGCAGCGAGGCAGGGACTCCTAGCATCATACATAACTATGATGCTAGGAGCCCGGCTCCCTGCAGTGTGTTCGGTTCGGGACTTGCGGCCAAAATACGCTCCGTCCTTTCTGGACCGAACATGCTCGTGTGAATCCAGCTTTATAGTGATGAAGGTTTAGCAAAGTACACGTATTTGGTAAAAAAATGGGATTATATTGTAAAATACATTTGTGGTGGCAGTGGGCCCCTTACCACCATACACTGCTCACATAATACCACCATACACTGCTCACATAATACCACCATACACTGCTCAAATAATACCACCATACACTGCTCAAATAATACCACCATACAGTGCTCACATAATACCATCATACATTGCTCACATAATACCACCATACACTGCTCACATAATACCACCATACACTGCTCACATAATACCACCATACACTGCTCACATAATACCACCATACAGTGCTCACATAATACCACCATACACTGCTCACATAATATCACCATACAGTGATCACATAATACCACCATACACTGCTCACATAATACCACCATACACTGCTCACATAATACCACCATACACTGCTCACATAATACCACCATACACTGCTCACATAATACCATCATACACTGCTCACATAATACCGCCATACACTGCTCACATAATACCTCCATACACTGCTCACATAATACCACCATACAGTGCTCACATAATACCATCGTACACTGCTCACATAATACCACCATACACTGCACACATAATACCACCATACACTGCTCACATAATACCACCATACACTGCTCACATACCACCATACACTGCTCACATAATACCACCATACACTGCTCACATAATACTACCATACACTGCTCACATAATACCACCATACACTGCTAAAATAATACCACCATACATTGCTCACATAATTCCACCATATACTGCTCACATAATACCACCTTACAGTGCTCAAATACCAACATGCACTGCTAAAATAATACCACCATACATTGCTCACATAATACCACCATATACTGCTCACATAATACCACCATACAGTGCTCAAATGCCAACATGCACTGCTCACATAATACATCATACACTGCTCACATAATACCACCATACGCTGCTCACATAATACCACCATACACTGCTCACATAATACCACCATACACGGCTCAAATAATACCACCATACACTGCTCACATAATACCCACATATACTGCTCACATAATACCACCATACACTGCTCACATAATACCACCATACACTGCTCACATAATACCACCATATACTGCTCCAATAATACCACCATACAGTTCTCACATAATACCACCATACACTGCTCACATAATACCACCATACACTGCTCACATAATACCACCATACATTACTCAAATAATACCACCATACAGCCCTCACATAATACCACCATACACTGCTCACATAACACCACCATACAGTGCTCACATAATACCAACATACACTGCTCACATAACACCCCCATACACTACTCACATAATACCACCATACACTGCTCACATAATACCACCATACACTGCTAAAATAATACCACCATACATTGCTCACATAATTCCACCATATACTGCTCACATAATACCACCTTACAGTGCTCAAATACCAACATGCACTGCTAAAATAATACCACCATACATTGCTCACATAATACCACCATATACTGCTCACATAATACCAACATACAGTGCTCAAATGCCAACATGCACTGCTCACATAATACATCATACACTGCTCACACAATACCACCATACGCTGCTCACATAATACCACCATACACTGCTCACATAATACCACCATACACTGCTCAAATAATACCACCATACACTGCTCACATAATACCACCATATACTGCTCCAATAATACCACCATACAGTTCTCACATAATACCACCATACACTGCTCACATAATACCACCATACACTGCTCACATAATACCACCATACATTACTCAAATAATACCACCATACAGCGCTCACATAATACCACCATACACTGCTCACATAACACCACCATACAGTGCTCACATAATACCACCATACACTGCTCACATAATACCACCATACACTGCTCACATAATACCACCATACACTGCTCACATAATACCACCATACACTGCTCACATAATACCCCCATACACTGCTCACATAATACCACCATACACTGCTCACATAATACCACCATACACTGCTCACATAATATCACCATACACTGCTCATATAATATCACCATACACTGCTCACATAATTCCACCATACACTGCTCACATAATATCACCATACATTGCTCACATAATACCACCATACAATGCTCACATAATACCACCACACACTGCTCACATAATACCACCATACACTGCTCACATAATACCACCATACACTGCACACATAATGCCACCATGCAGTGCTCACATAATACTATCATACACTACTCACATAATACCACCATACAGTGCTCACATAATACCACCATACACTGCTCACATAATACCACCATACACTGCTCACATAATACCACCATACAATGCTCACATACCACAATACACTGCTCACATAATACCACCATGCAGTGCTCACATAATACTATCATACACTGCTCACATAATACCACCATAAAGTGCTCACATAATACCACCATACACTGCTCACATAATACCATCATACACTGCTCACATAATACCACCATACACTGCTCACATAATACCACCATACACTGCTCACATAATACCACCATACAATGCTCACATACCACAATACACTGCTCACATAATACCACCATGCAGTGCTCACATAATACCACCATACACTGCTCACATAATACCACCATACACTGCTCACATAATACCACCATACACTGCTCACATAATACCACCATACACTGCTCACATAATACCACCATACACTGCTCACATATTACCACCATACACTGCTCACATAATACCACCATACACTGCTCACATAATACCACCATACACTGCTCACATAATACCACCATACAATGCTCACATACCACAATACACTGCTCACATAATACCACCATGCAGTGCTCACATAATACCACCATACACTGCTCACATAATACCACCATACACTGCTCACATAATACCACCATACACTGCTCACATAATACCACCATACACTGCTCACATAATACCACCATACACTGCTCACATAATACCACCGTACACTGCTCACATAATACCACCATACACTGCTCACATAATATCACCATACACTGCTCACATAATACCACCATACACTGCTCACATAATTCCACCATACACTGCTCACATAATATCACCATACACTGCTCACATAATACCATCATACACTGCTCATATAATACCACCATAAACTGCTCACATAATACCACCATACACTGCTCACATAATACCACCATACACTGCTCACATAACACCACCATACACTGCTCACATAATACCACCATACAGTGCTCACATAATACCACCATACACTGCTCACATAATATCACCATACACTGCTCACATAATACCACCATACACTGCTCACATAATTCCACCATACACTGCTCACATAATATCACCATACACTGCTCACATAATACCATCATACACTGCTCACATAATACCACCATACACTGCTCACATAATACCACCATACACTGCTCACATAATACCACCATACACTGCTCACATAACACCACCATACACTGCTCACATAATACCACCATACACTGCTCACATAATATCACCATACACTGCTCACATAATACCACCATACACTGCTCACATAATTCCACCATACACTGCTCACATAATATCACCATACACTGCTCACATAATACCATCATACACTGCTCATATAATACCACCATACACTGCTCACATAATACCACCATACACTGCTCACATAATACCATCATACACTGCTCACATAATACCTCCATACACTGCTCACATAATACCACCATACACTGCACACATAATACCACCATACAGTGCTCACATAATACCACCATACAGTGCTCACATAATACCACCATACATTGCTCACATAATACCACCATACACTGCTCACATAATACCACCATATACTGCTCACATAATACCACCATACACTGCTCACATAATACCACCATACAGTGCTCACATAATACCACCATATACTGCACACATAATACCACCATACACTGCTCACATAATACCACCATACACTGCTCACATAATACCACCATACACTGCTCACATAATATCACCATACACTGCTCACATAATACCGCCATACACTGCTCACATAATACCACCATACACTGATCACATAATACCACCATACACTGCTCATATAATACCACCATACACTGCTCACATAATACCACCATACACTGCTCACATAATACCACCATACACTGATCACATAATACCACCATACACTGCTCATATAATACCACCATACACTGCTCACATAATACCACCATACACTGCTCAAATATTGCCATTAGGAAGATGCTTTATGGTGGCAGTGGGCTCCTTACCTACTGGGCCCTGTGTAGCGGCACAGGATACACATATGGTTTGTCCTGCATTTCCATTGTTATAGGGTTTATTGTAGGACTCTTGTCTAAGGTGATCATTTATGAATGGTCACAAGCCTTTTGCCGTCTGGTCCATTAATGGTTTTAGACAACATCTTTTGCTGTGCTGTGACCGTTAACATGACCTCCAAAATACTCGCTAGAAGGCAGATGCACGTCATGTCTGTTCTATGTCAATAATGCCATTACCTTTGTAGGTTCAATGCTTAAACATTTCACCCATGAAGAAAATCCATAAGCCAACATCATCAATAGTTGACACATTGTCAGAAATAATTGACTTTTCTACATCCAATACTATTGAACATCTGATCATTGAAGAACCATAATATGGCTCTTGGGTCCGAAGCTTATAGCATTATTATTTTAGAGCTTATCTTAGCATTTTTTTAATGTTTCGTTATGTGTTCACTCTATGGCACTATTATGTGTACACGATATGGCAGTGTTGTATGGGAATTGTTTTTTTGGGACTGTAAGGTGGTAAGAGGCTCTCTTCAAATTTGCGTTGAAGCCTCCTCTGCAAATTCAGCTAGATTTGACAGGCAGTACTATTCTTCAAGTTTGAATGACGTAGAGACAAGAACGAAAAGCACGGCGCCACATAGTGCGGATAAACCAGGCAGGCAAAAAGTAAAAATATACAATAGTGTACCCACCTGGGTACAGTAAGCCAGGGCTCAAGAATGGTAATCCAATATGTGCTGCTGCCAAGATCCAAAACCGGTTAACCATACGGTCACCGCAAGTAATGATAAGAGCAAGGAGGAAAAGGAACGGATCTTTAGGAGGCGCTGCTACATTACGAATAAATGAAGAGACACGGAGAATGGTAGTCACGTAAACAAAAAACATACATCTATTTAATAATAATAAGAGTAATATCAGTGGCAACGCGTTTCGACGCTGAACTAGCGTCTTCCTCAAGCCATATGAAAAACACATGCACCCTCTTAAATACTTCAATACATTTTGAAAAAAAGGTCGCCAAAGAAACTGAGGTCAAAGTGCGGCCATGACGTCATTAACAAAAGGGGAGAAGCAATAGGTCGTCATTTACTAACTTTTTTCTGCAGGCAGCAGAATGTTATCATGTAACTGTCTATGCAGAAAATTTGGACCTTTGTATAGAAAAAGTCTTGAGTGCTATAAAGATACATTAAGAAATGATTTTGCAGGGTGGGTGGGTCTCATGAACACATGGGGTATAATGAATTTCAGGTGGAGTGACTATATAGAGTTGTGTCTTTAGATTCTACCAATTTGTCTTTCTATTACTATTCGGCTACAAATAATATAAACTGTGTCATTGTCCTCATACAATAAATCTGTATCGTCAATCAAGACAAAGATTAGAATCCAATACAAATATGTAACATTTCATAAGGAATGTTCTCGGTACATTGTATCTCTCCTCATCACAATGTATGTGCCCCCTCCTCCATATACCGGCTCTCCGTTCTATCACTAGCTGGTAGATAGTCTGCGTTCAGGTTCTGCAGAACATCTGCCATCGGCCCGGCTGCTCGTTCAGGGTAAATCTTTAGTTAATGAGACAATTTGCCACTTCTCTCCTCATCTCTTATAATTCTTCAGGGAGGGAGATAAATATTATACAGAATTACACCTGCTATAGATATTATGAGATCTGCAACTGTCCACTCCTTGTGTTTACCCTGGAGATAAGGGTTTCAACTTCTTCAGGGTAATCGGTCTGTATTTATGGTGTCTGGGGCTTCTAGATATTCTGTGGTCTGGGGTCTATATTTGTTTAGGGGTCTGGTGTCTGTATTTAGGGGTCTGGTCTGTATTTGTATAGGGGTATGTAGTTATTTAGGGGTCTGGTCTGGCTATGTATTTATTAAGGGGATCAGTTCTGGGGTCTGTCGTTATTTGGGGGTCTGGTCTGGGGTCTGTAGTTATTTAGGGTGCCTGGTCTGGGGTCTGTATTTATTTAGAGGTCTGGTCTGGGGTCTGTAGTTATTTAGGGATCTGGTCTGGGGTCTGTATTTATTTAGGGGATCTGTTCTGGGGTCTGTATTTATTCAGGGGATCTGGTCTGTGGTCTGTAGTTATTTAAGGGGTCTGGTCTCAGCATTTAGGGGGTTTTGTCTCGGTTCTATATTTAGGGGGTCTGGTCTTGAGTCTAGAATTATATAAGGTGTCTTCTATAGTCTGTATTTATTTAGGAGGTCTTTTCTGAGTTCTATATTTATTTAGGAGGTCTTGTCTGAGTTCTATATTTATTTAGGGGTCTGGTCTTGAGTCTGTATCAATTTATGGGGTCTGGTCTAGTCTGTATTTGTTTAGTGAGTCTGCGGTCAGTTTTAGTATAGGAGGTCTGGTATCTGTATTTTTTTATGGGGTCTGGTCTGGGGTTTGTATTTATTTAGAGGTCTAGTCTGGGGTCTGTAGTTATTTAGGGGATCTGGTCTTGTGTTTGTATCGATTTAGGGGGTCTCGTCTAGATTTGTTTTAGTGGGTCTGCGGTCTGTATTAGTATAGGGGTCTGGTCTGGGCTCTGTATTTATATAGGGGTCTGGTCTGGGCTCTGTATTTATATAGGGGTCTAGTCTGGGGTCTGTAATCATCATGTGATGTAATGAAGGGGGTCATATACACTATTTGCGGTTTAAATGTCGTAGGTTGGGTCGTGTCCTGTATAGATGGGATGACAGCACGCCTTTATACACCACATTTTGGAATCTCCCTGGGGTTCAATAATGGTAGGTCCGGCCATAACCTAGAATCTGTATAGACATTGTTTGGGTTTCCAGCTGCTTGAGGGTTTTCAGTTATAATAATTACATTAGTCAATGGGTGAACATCAGATTGGACGTCTGGTGTCCTGTAGTAATAATTAGTCTAATTGATGTCTTTATAATGACTGATCTTTATTTCGCATTCACCTGTTTGGAGTGAAGGATTTTTCTTTAATTTGGCCATCAATAATCTAGAGCAACGTGTAGGACTGAAGCAGCCGCACATCTCCCTGGTGGAACATCAAGCAGAGTTTATGATGATTAACGAATATTATCAGGAATGAATTTCTATTACAGGATCATTTCCTCTCGGCTGGAGATAGAGAGCGCGTTTTACACCATTAATGGGGAGGACGTTTAGAAAACACTCACTAATGGGCGAGACGAAATCTGAGGAAATCTGAAGGACTATTAACAAACGTATAATAATAATTAGCTTTAATTGTGACATTAGGATTTTGTTGACTGAGAATGGCGCACAACGTATTATGGAAATAGTACCGGATATTAAAGGGGTTGTCCATGTTAGGGAAATCTGGGTTAATAGAGGGGGGTCCTCTGTTCGGGGTCCTCATCTCTTGGTCAGAGTGGAGAGCAGTTACATGGAGCATCTCTCTCTCTGGAGGACCTGTCCTGTATTACACAGACAACACATTGATATGAATGGACACTGTGTAATGCTTAATTTCTCCTGTGGTGGCGCTGCAGTGAAACTGAACACTTACTACCAGGTTTCCCCACAGATCACAGCTGATCGCTGGGGGTCACAGCAGGGGAAAACATTGTGATCATCTTATTGTCAAGGGATCCTTCTAACAAGTAAGGAATGTCCAAAAACGGAGAACCCCTTAAAGACCCAGCTGCATGACTTCATCCAAGAAACTTCATAGGATATGAGAGGTCACAAAATGGAATGTAAAAAACACTTCTCAACAATAGTAGGATGATTAGTAGTAAATAGAGGCCCTGAAAGACTATATGGCCAAAAGTATGTGGACACCTGACCATCACACCTATTAAAGTTTGTTTGTTATCCTATTTCAAAACCTTGGGCGTTAATATGGAGTTGGGCCCCTATAACAGCCCCCACTCTTCTGGAAAGCTTTTCCATTTGATTTTGTTCTCATTTCTGGTACTTCGCATTGGAAATACCATCTGCAAGCCGTAAACGCTTGCTATTGTAAACTTCTCCGGGGACTGGACCAGGAGAAGTCCATACCTACGTGAGGGTTGTTCTAGGGTGAAGATTGGAAATTCCCTCATTTTCCGCCCATAGCCTAACCGAATCCAAAAGTGACATAGTTGATCCCACTCGTGTCCTGACAGTGACATCATGATGCACACCCGTCCTGTGTAATTATGATTCATAGTTCACCACTGTTCCCCATTTAACGCATGCCCGCTGCCATGTTCATATGTAAAATTACACACTAGGCAAACGCCATACAAACGCCTAAAAGTTATACACACACTGAAGGTTCCCTCCTGATAAGAACGCACCTTGTTTCTCCTTTGCAGACTCCTGAGATTAGATCATTGGAACGGACACGCATTTTATTAATCTGGCCGCCCAGCTCGTAAATTAAACCGTATCACCCGCGATCTATTGTGCCAGTTCCCACACGCAATGAACACCAGGTCATAAAGTAAACTTTATTCCGCCGTATGTCACTGATAAGATCTCTGTTCCTGAATCAGTGATGTGAGGATCAGGCCAGATCTAAGTTACCTTGAATCCGTTCCAATCACAAACAATTTCTGCTCCTTTGTCCGCTGGTTAACCCTGCGTGGGAAAGGAGGATTTTTTTTAAATGCATGAGTATTTTTGCTTTTAGTTATTTAATAATTAAGAAATACTTATAAATTATTGTCATTGTTATGGTGTAATATTCCTCATTATATTATTTTTGTTCTATTCTAATAGTCTATATAATACACTTAGGCCGGGTTCACTCACTGCAGTTGCAGCAGGATACGTTTGCCACCCACTTTGTTTTTGCCTTTCTATTTCCAAAACTGGGATTGGATCCAAATAGGAGAAATGTAAAGAGGAAAGTTTTCTAACCTTGCTCCTATTTGGATCTAATCCCAGTTCTTAAGAAAAATACAGGTATTTTATAAGGACAGGTAGTACCATTGGACTTGATCGGCATAGACTGATCTGGGGTGCAAAAAGAGTCTAAGGCCCAGTTCACACGGAAACCGCGTCGGAATCGGCACCAAAAAACGTCCGAAATCGCCCCCCCATTGATTTTGATAGGAAGAAGAGGCTTTTTTTTCCCCAGGCGGCTTTTAGCCACATGGGGGGATGGAAAGCAGCATGTCCTTTTCTGAGCATTTTCCGCTGCGTTTTTTTTTGGCCACGATCCTTAATGGCCGTGGGCAAAAAACACAGAGAAAAACGCTGCGAAAACCACGGCAAAAAAGTGCATGCATGTCAAAACTTGCCCAAAAATTCCTGAGGGGCCTAAAAGAGCTCTTCTGCTGCCCCCCAGAGCGGGTTTTAAAGGGTGGCGAATTGGACAATTTCCCAGGTACTTTATTTCACAACGGCCCTTATTATTGATCCCTTCACTGCCCTAGACCACCAGGGAATTAACAATGAACCCTTTCACTAACTTTAATGACCAGGGATGTTGTCACGGTCTGTGGGTATGTGGACCTACTAGGCCGCTCCGCCATAGCGGGGAGGCAGCTGGCCAAACCACAGAGCACCCCAGCAATACAAAGTCCCGCACAAGGGTACCTGAATAGTCCAGACAGTGGCCGAGTCTTTGTCACGGATGGAGGTGGGTGCAACAGGTTACACCAGACGTGGCAGTTGACAGCAGGTGCAGCACATTGCGCCAGACGTGGCGGATCACACTGGACGTGGAAGATGACACAGGATGTGGCAAACAACAGCAGGTGCAGTAGACACAACTCAGGCACGGGTGACAACTGGAACGGGAAAACACCAGGGACCATTTTCAAGACAGACTTGGGATACACTAACAACGCTCAGGCAAGGATCAGAAGGGCAGGGCCCTTCTAATAGTCCAGGAAATCATGGGCAGTTGATGATGATGATTTCCACATGTGCGCGCGCTGGCCCTTTAAGGCCGGGCACGAGCGTGCGCGCGCACCCTACGGGATACAGCGGACCAGAGTGGAAGTGAGTGCTGGCGTCTCCTAGGAAGGAGATGCGAGCCAGCACTCACTGTTCCATGGCTGCGGGAGGTGAGTAAACCCGGCGGTCCGCGACCATGGACGCTACAGATGTAAAGAGAAATAAAAATATATATATATGTAAATGTAAACATATACACAAATAAATTTGGTATCCTCCTATTCAAATGAACTTGTTGAATAAAAAACATCAGTGAATGGTAGGAACACATGTTCTGTGGTGGGCAAATGTAAAATAAAGCAATTTTCTAATTTAATCTAATTTTCAAAACTTCACGAGTCGCCCGAATTTACATGGTCTTGAAATTTCGTAGCTTCTCCTGTAAGATGGGAAGCGTCGTCCCAGCCTCTTTCTCTGCAACAGTCTTAAAGAGAATCAACCCCTTTAAGGAGATCCGAATAATGCGGGAACTTCAATATATTCAGACATAAATTCAGCATCTACAATACAGAGAAGTGACACTTTCGGGAGGGTTTTTCCAATTTTTATACTTTTAGGGGGTTAATGCCCATTATCAGCTTATACCCAGCAATACATCCTACATATGTCATAGATTTTGTAGCACAACATCCATTACACTTCCGCTCTCTAGAAAATGTCAATTTGTTTGTAAAAAGGTGAGAAGAGCTGAAATATGAACATATGATCACCTGAAGGTAACAACTCACGGTTCTTGCTAGAACATTGTAGATTTGTTTGTTTGTTGTTATCTCTGGGTTGATGAGAAGGGCAGGGACATTTCAATGTAGGATGAGAATAGATTCTGCTCTTTAAAAGGGCCACACTTTCTACAATGTCTCCTAAGTAGAGAGAAACAAATCAATTCTACACAAATAGAATGCGTTACGAAGTTTCGCGAGAATCTATGATCATTATGACAAGTGGATGACAGTCATATGAGTCACAGCCACTATAAACAGCCCAACCAGAAAATGCTGCTGCTTTGTGGGGATACAGAGAGGAGAGAGAGGATGTCAGACAGAAAGAGAGAGATAGTAAAATACAGAGAGGAGAGAGAGGGCATCAGACAGAGAGTGAGCATTAGTAAAACACAATACAGATAGAGAGTGGATTAGTGTCAGTGAGTGTGTTTTATAGTGAGGAGAAGAGAAGACATAGTTATATTTAGAATAATCTGATAGAGAGATACATTTTAGAGAGAGATAGGAGTCAGTGTGTTAGACAGGCAGCCATTGCTGTGAGTGAGTGCTGCTGCAGCTATACAATTCTTACATTCATTTGTGAATTAATAATCTTCTTCACATCATTCACAAATCTTCTTCAATAATATTAATCTTGGTGCTGATAGCGTGCCGCTGCCTTCTGAAACAGATGTCACGGACATGACGTCTCTCAATGTTTTGCATATATGCAATTGATAAAAATAGTGCCACCAAAAATGCAGAGCTGCATTCAATATTTTGCTGGTGGAGTCACTGTGTAAATGACATTACTTATCCTGTACTGATCCTGAGTTACATCCTGTATTATACTCCAGAGCTGCACTCACTATTCTGCTGGTGGAGTCACTGTGTACATACATTACATTACTTATCCTTCACTGATCCTGAGTCACATCCTGTATTATACTCCAGAGCTGCACTCACTATTCTGCTGGTGGAGTCACTGTGTACATACATTACATTAATTATCCTGTACTGTTCCTGAGTTATATCCTGTATTATACTCCAGAGCTGTACTCACTATTCTGCTTGTGGAGTCACTGTGTACATACATTACATTACTTATCCTGTACTGATCCTGAGTTACATCCTGTATTATACTCCAGAGCTGCGCTCACTATTCTGCTGGTGGAGTAACTGTGTACATACATTACATTACTTATCCTGTACTAATCCTGAGTTACATCCTGTATTATACTCCACAGCTGCACTCATTATTCTGCTGGTGGAGTCACTGTGTACATACATTACATTACTTATCCTGTACTGATCCTGAGTTATATCCTGTATTATACTCCAGAGCTGCACTCACTATTCTGCTGGTGGAGTCACTGTGTACATACATTACATTACATATCCTGTACTGATCCACAGTTACATGCTGTATTATACTCCAGAGCTGCACTCACTATTCTGCTGGTGGAGTCACTGTGTACATACATTACATTACTTATCCTGTACTGATCCTGAGTTACATCCTGTATTATACTCCAGAGCTGCACTGACTGTTCTGCTGGTAGAGTCACTGTCTACATACATTACATTACTTATCCTGTACTAATCCTGAGTTACATCCTGTATTATACTCCAGAGCTGCACTCACTATTCTGGTGGTGGAGTCACTGTGTACATACCGGTATTATAGGGGTGGCCCTATTAGGTTAATACCTATCCATGTCCCCTTTTAGGGCATATGAATATCATAGATGGAGTCTCCAACTTAAGAAATATCCACTCCTATTAAAGTCAAGAGTGAAGAGCCATTGTAAAGAGCAGCTCTGGAGGACTCAACCATATATTCTTTTGGATGGTGGCATGTAATACCACATTTCCCCAGTAGTGGCCACTGCAGGAGAAATGAACAGTAATTGCAGAGGGTTTCTGCTGCCAGACCAGGGTCAATCAGATGATCACCTGTGTGCAGGATTTAATCATAATGCTGGGGGGGGGGGGTGTTAATTCTTTTCATTACGTTCATTGCTATTTACACAAGATCAGGGCCCTCTCTGCTGATCATGTGTTGCATTTAAGCCAATCACATGACAATTTGGCATGTGATTGGTTGAAAATCAGCACTGCTTTGTCTGTCTGGGACTCTAGAAATGCCTTCAAGGCTTCCATATAGAGAAATTTATAGAATGAAAGAATGGCAAACCGCAGCATTGGTAATAGGACGCCCCCTATATTTAGCCTTATAAGTCCATAGTCTTTGAAGTGAACCTGTCAGGTGATGCCCTGTGTAAGAGTGACATATGACCCACCACCACCAGACCACAGATTACGGTTACACGTTGGCTACATTGTTACATTCTGTACCTTTTATTTTTGCATCAGATTCAAATGGCTGAGAGGGAGACAACAACTTTTGTGACACAGAAATGAGCTAGTTACGCTTCTAAATCCTCTGAGCAGCAATCAGTTTTGCTCCAGCTAAAGTGAGGTTTAAAATAAAAGGAATCTCCACGTTCACCGCCCTTCATGGACTTTACCGGTCTGATTTCTAGACCGCCCCCAGAATTGTCACTGGAATGGGGATAAGTAAGTAACTGTGGCCAGATCAGTTGTCAGTTCCCTTCCCCCACTCATCTTTGCAGCTCATGCACAGCCCATACAGCAGGGGGCTACGGACTTAGACTCTATTCTCACTGCATACATTGGATGTATGTGCCGAGAAACGCAACTGACGCATGAGCTAAACGTGTCTAAAGTTCTCCCCCTTATGACCCAACCTATGCCAAAGAGTGTTCTTTTGGCATAGGTCGGAGTGGTAGGAGCTGGCATATACAGTGGCATATGACGAGTAATTGGGAGTATTTCTAGTATTTCCTGGCATCCAATGTGAATAGAGCCTTAGAAATGTGTATTAAACCGGATATGTCTGGATCAATTGTGACTGCATTGCCCTTTCTGAGTAAATTGCGCTGTGCTCCTTCCTCCTCTGGGTATACGGTAAGCATCTCTGACAGCTTTACATACACCGGCTACAATGGAATTGCCCTCTAATGACACAGTAACCTCAATATTCATAGTAAGCGGAGCTCTGTGACACTGACAAATCGCTGTGAACCCTGCAGCCCCCGCACATCTGCTCTCATTGTCCCGCCGTGAGTGGATAATCTTCCGCCTCTTTGTCCCTCGGTTAGCTGATTTTACAGGAACACATTAGATCCATATTTAATGGTATTTGTAGAAGAAAAGGCAGCGGTTATTACCGTCTGTAATCCATGAACGATCTCTCCCGCCTGCGAGCCTCTGCTATCTGTTATCTGCACTGTGATCACAATGCTCCGGATAGTGTTTGACTCAATTGATACATTGTAACTTCCACAAATCTGTATTGTTCACTTCTGAATGGATGATAAAGAAGACGAGATCTGATACTTTGACATTCACTTCCCCAACAATATACTGAGGGTTATTGAGTTGTGTTATAGTCTATTTCCAGTTATTTCTAGTTCTGTTACATCACTTTATTTTATTGCTGGTCCATATTATTATAGCTATTTTCTGGCAGGCCGTGACCACTATTAAAATGAATGGAAAGAGAGTTTATGTTCCTATTTCTCAGGATGCATGTGGGGGGTAGCAGTAGCCAAAGAAAGCAAAGAGCCCCTGGGCAAGAACAGTATATGGACCCCTTTGCTCTCCAAAAGCTCTCCATGACAAACCCAGTTACAGATTTAGCCAAGTTTATCTTGACTCTGATAACTTGTCGCAGCGTGATATCACCCAGCAAAAGCCATTGAAAAGTCATTGAAAAAGTCAAGTTAAAGTTTCTCGCCGCTGTGTATTTAATGCGTTGAGTCAAGATAAAGATGACTACATCTGTATGTCTCTCTAACAATCTACCGGTAACTGTGATCCATGAAATTGATCCGCTCAGCCACTTACATGCAATCTTATAGACAGTAGGAAGCTGCTTTTAGGGTGGCAGTGGACCCCTTACCTACTGGGTCCCATAGATTGCACATATGGTAAGTCGGCACCTGGTTGTGACTAATCCAAAGAGGCGCAGAAAACATAGATATGGAGTAATAGGGCAGGAAGGTTCCCGTAAAGTTGGATGCTGGTTAAGTGACCAGGTGACCAAACATTGAGCTCCACAGCCTTTAACATGGCTGACATGATTATTGTGGCACTGTCCAGTCGTGAGTAGCTTCCTTGGAGTACAGATTGCTGCTCTGCAGTCCTATTAAGAAGTGATTCTGATACTTCTACATATATAATAATTCAACGATAATGTCATAAGAAACATCACACTGAGGGATGAGGAAAATTGTGAAAATTTCACCAAATTCACCAAGATAGTGCAGATGGCTTGAGGAATTTAGAGCAACTCTTTAGGTATATTAGACACACTTCTATTCTTAATGCTTCTTCATAGCTGCCGTACAGTATATGTGTACCAGTATTATCCGCCCCGAAATGTGTTTAAATAATTGAACACATTTTATGACTTTTGTTAGCCACGGTAGGTGCCGAAAGGGTCTAAAACACATAATAAGTTTGGCGCCTGCCATGTACTGCACTTTTTGGCACCATTTGCATCATAAATCCCCCTAATATTTTAATTGCCTTCTTAATCTGTCGGAGAGAAGGAGTAACTGTAAAACGAATTTCAGTCTAGATGCTTGGCCTATGGGCAGACAAGTCTCAGCCAGAATATAGCCCCGGAAGTGCATGTTGGCACCGGCACAAAGCTTCTTGTAGATAGGGGTAGTAGTGGTGGTACTTCAGAAGGGGAGACAATTTTCTGGGGTCCCTTATAGTAAAAACAATGGGCATCTTGCATGTCTTTCGCATGTCATGTTCTAAAAGTTAATCAATGACCCGTCTCTACAAGGCTGCGAATGGGCACTATCATGGCATACCTGTGGGTATGAATGGGTTCACTCAACCAGACATGATGAGGTGGTGCCGGCGCTTTATCGTTTTTTCTTCATTGTTCCCATTTCTTAGATTAAATAGACAATTGGAGTGCAGTAACATGGGTCAGACGGCTCCGCAGGCGCTTACCTCTGAGACACAAGAGATTTAATGATGTAAAATATGGATGTCACCAGCTGTCACTTAGGCCTGACTGGGTTTATATAAATCTGCTCCAACAATGTTTTCTAAATGTTTGCAACCACAGAGGATGTTACCTCTCTAACCCATTGTGCTTTTCCTTCAGAATAATCCCTGACAGAGGTCTCCGTGCCAGATATAAGAATGTTTTAGAAGTCGCAGCTGGCGAAGCTGAATTCACTCGTAATATGTTGTCACTTGTCGCTGCCGCTCCACAGTTACCATAAAAAAACATTCAAATTGAAAAAAAAATGGAAAAGAAAATTGAGGTCTTACATAGAGGCAGTTCTGGAAACACTTGAATGGAACTGTTCCTTTAAAATAGCCACATCGGCGAGTAATTACACATAATTTATTGTCAATTTACAAACATTTACTAACAAAAACAAGTGAAACAACCAAAGAGAAGGGAAAGTTCCATGTGACAGTGATACTGTGCCGTCTGGTTTGACAATGCTCACCATAGTGCCAACTCCTGGTGATATGATGCTGGCCATGGTGTCTAGTGCCACATAAACTGTGCTTCGGCAATATCTAGTGATGTCAAGTGGCAGTGATATGATGCTGGTCATGGTGCCAAGTGCCAGGGATATGATGCTGGTCATGGTGCCAAATGCCAGTGATATGATGCTGGCTATGGTGCCAAGTGCCAGGGATATGATGCTGGTTATGGTGCCTAGTGCCAGTGATATAATGCTGGCTATGGTGCCAAATGCCAGTGATATGATGCTGGCTATGGTGCCAAGTCCCAGGGATATGATGCTGGACATGGTGCCTAGTGCCACATAAACTGTGCTTCGGCAAATTCTAGTGATGTCAAGTGCCAGTGATCTGATGCTGGTCATTGTGCCTAGTGCCAGTGATATAATGCTGGCCATGGTGCCAAATGCCAGTGATATGATGCTAGCTGTCGTGCCAAGTGCCAGTGATATGATGCTGGCCATGGTGCCAAGTGCCAGTGATATGATGCTGGCTATGATGCCAAGTGCCAGTGATATGATGCTGGCTATGATGCCAAGTGCAAGTGATATGATGTTGGCCATGATGCCAAGTGCCTGTCATATGATGCTGCCTATAGTGCAAATAATATACAATAGTGGCAGGACGTGACCCTTAATCTAAAAAGTAACTTTTATTGGATTTGTTTAAAAATTATAATAAAAAAATAAACAACCTGGTGTGAAAGTGTTTAAAATACAATTCTGACCAGAGTTAATCTCAGGACTGTATCCACTAATGTCACTTTCTGTTTGTGTGCACTGGGGACCGACTAACATCTATACAATTCCCACACTGGCCTGGACCCTGATCACAAGTCCTCTTGTTTGTGTGGGAGTTGTAATCCTTTCCTCTGTGTATGTTGAAGGCTGTTGGTTTGCTCTGACAAGAGCGGCCTCCAAACTCACAGAGCTTCTATACTATTCTGGTAGATAGTCCCTATATTCATTTTACTGCTCCAACATGTTTCACCAGCCTCTTTTACTGGCTTTTCAGGGAGCAAACTGGTAGCATAACAGAACAGTTTTGATAATGGCAATGGCTATAGTGCAACGTTCCAGTGATATGATGCTGGCGATGGTGCCAAATGCCAGTGATCTGATGCTGGTCATTGTGCCTAGTGCCAGTGATATAATGCTGGCCATGGTGCCAAATGCCAGTGATATGATGCTGGCTATGGTGCCAAGTGCCAGGGATATGATGCTGAACATAGTGCCTCGTGCCACATAAACTGTGCTTCGGCAAAGTCTAGTGATGTCAAGTGCCAGTGATATGATTCTGGCCATGGTGCCAAGTGCCAGTGATATGATTCTGGCCATGGTGCCAAGTGCCAGTGGTATGATTTTGTTCATTGTGGCAATGATACTATGCAGGGACAAAGTCTGGTTTAACAGTTCTGCTATTGATGTCAATGCCGGCGATATGATGCTGTCCATGGTGCTCACTGCTATTGATCTTGTTTTTAACCTGTTGTCTACTATCAGTGATATAATTTTGATCCTTGTGCCTAGTTAATAAATCCCCAGGGTTAAGGGTGCTCAATAGTTGTCACATGCCAGGGTACTGGGGAACCACGTGACCCTTGAGCCAGTGGTTGAGGAACAACAGATTCCACCTGTTTCCTTAATCTTAGGGTATGTTCACACGCTGAGCCAAAAACGTCTGAAAATACGGAGCTGTTTTCAAGGGAAAACAGCACCTGATTTTCAGGGTATGTTCACACGCACTAATTACGGACGTAATTCGGGCGTTTTTTCCCCGAATTACGTCCGAAAATAGCGCCTCCATAGCGCTGACAAACATCTGCCCATTGAAAGCAATGGGCAGACGTTTGTCTGTTCACACGAGGCGTAATTTACGCGCCGCTGTCAAATGACGGCGCGTAAATAGACGCCCGCGTCAAAGAAGTGACCTGTCACTTCTTTGGCCGTAATTGGAGCCGTTATTCATTGACTCCAATCAATAGCAGCGCCAATTACGTCCGTAATGGACGCGGCGTTCAAGCGCCTGCACATGCCGTTACGGCTGAAATTACGGGGATGTTTTCAGGCTGAAACATCCCCGTAATTTCAGCCGTTACGGACGCCATCGTGTGAACATACCCTCAGACGTTTTTTGAGCAACTCACGTTTTTCGCGGCGTTTTTCGCGGCGTTTTCGCAGCGTTTTTTATGTCCGTTTTTGGAGCTGTTTTCATTGGAGTCTATGAGAAAACGGCTCCAAAACCGTCCAAAGAAGTGCCACTTCTTTTGCCGAGGCTGTATTTTTACGCGTCGTCGTTTGACAGCTGTCAAACGACGACGCGTAAATGACAGGTCGTATTGTAGCCCTATTTTCAGACGTAAAACGAGGCATAATACGCCTCGTTTATGTCTGAAAATAGGTCGTGTGAACCCAGCCTTACTAAGTAATCAAAAATATTCACGGTCAAAAATTCCACATGATAGGGATACTGTGCAAAGTTTGGATAGACAGTGCTGGTCATGGTGCCAAATGCCAGTGATATGATGCTGCCCATGGTGCCAAGTGCTAGTGATCTGGTTCTTAACCCAATGTCAGTAGGCAGTGATCTGGTTCTGACCATGCTGCCGAGTTTTAGCTGTGAGTGGACAATAGTATCTGCAGCTGCCAACAATTGAGTAGCCACATGATGGTTGTCCTGTGACCCATTTTTGGCCACCAAGCCACTGGTTGGGAAACATTGCTTTCTACATTCCTCTTACTTGCACTCTGTCAGTTTCTGTGGCTCTTGCTTATATTATCCATCACTCGCTGAGTCACTGGGGGAAATCTACCAATAGCATTAATATATTATGTGCGCCATTTTGATAAATTTGGCGTAATTTGCCCAATTTTTGCTGACTCCTGAATTCATGCATCGTATAACACTACTGATAAATTTACCTCTGCGTTTTGCTTTTTGTAAGGGACCTGTTGATGGGAATACTATATCTGTAGGTCTTTATACATATAATTTTCTCTATACTGCCTCGCACAACGTGTGGGAATAGCTGTTTTTCCTGTCTCTCTGCCCATGAATGGACATAGAAAAATAGCGGGGGAGGGGGGTATGGAAATTATTGACCATGATACCATGAGAGCTGCAAAGACAATTACATAAATCTTGCTCTTTTTTTTTCTACTTTTAATAAAGAAGCCACAATATACCGAGGTCAATGTATCTGCAACCAAGAGCAACATTACATCTACAATATTGAGTCACTTATAGATCAGACCAACATAAAAAAAAAATAGATTTGTAAGCGCTGCCAACATATAGAAATGACACTTTCATAGATAAACTTGGTTATTTATTGCGGCTACGCGTTTCAACTCCTTACTGGCGTCTTTATCAGGACATTTCAGAGCAGAGATAGTACATTGGACAAATAAATACACTAAATACACTTTCATGCCATATAATGTATTCTAACGTCAAATGGTGTCTAAGGGTATGTTCACATGGCCTATTTTCTGCCGTTTTTCCTGCCGTAAACTCCCCGAAAAAGAGCTAAAAATACTCAGGCTCAACGCCACCAAACATCTACCCATTGATTTCAATGGGAAAAACTGCATTTTGTTCCCATGGGGTGTTTTTTACGCGGCCGTTTAAAAAGAAGTGCATGGCCCTTCTTGAACCGTTTTTGGAGCCGTTTTTTATTGACTCAATAAAAAAACAGCTCTAAAAATGGCCGCAAAAAGGCAGCAAAAAACGTTTGTGGTTTAAATAACGGCTAAAAATCAGAGGCTATTTTCCTTTGGAAACAGCTCTGTATTTTACAGCCATTTTTGTTAAGCGTGTGAACCCTAAGGCCCTCAAAAACCAAGGCAAAAAACGGCCGAAATTGCCTCCCATTGATTTCAATGGGAGGTGGAGGAGTGTTTTTCATGCGAGCGGAAAAAAGCGCTCACGGGAAAAAAAAGCGACATGTCCAATCTTGAGGCGTTTTCCGACTCAAAAACCCCATTGAAATCAATGGGATACGGAAAAAAAACTCTCGCGGTTTTTTCCTTTTCCTGTTGAAGACAGAGGTAAAAAACGCGCCAAAAAACACTGCGGAATTCGCTGCAAAAAAACGCGTAAAAAAACACCTGTGGTGCAAAACTACTTCAACAAAACCGGAGCTGATTTTTACAGGCAGAATTTTCTGCCTGCAAAAAAACTCTGTGTGAACAGGGCCTAAGATTACAAAGATACACTGTTCAAACAATAACAATACAATATAACAACAATAGTGAATATCACCAGACAATTACTGCAGTAAAAACTAACAAGAAATGAATAATATAAAACATAACAAATAAACAATTTCATTTTCTTGGAAAAATAGAACACGTAAAAAGTATAAACGGGACAGAAACGTCTGCGGCAGCGTATTATATAATATATTAAATGTACGTAAAGCTGCGTGATATAATAAAGCAATTAAAATAATAAATCAAAAAGACCTGTTGGTCCAGATTATATTGGATTTCTGGCATAGTGACTGTATATTCAACAGCGACCTGCAGTGCGGGTGTAATGTCGGGGTAGGGAGACAGACAAGTGAGCCCTAATCTACCCGCCACTCAGTCCCTGCCTACTTGCAACGACCTGCCCTAGGCGACGGGGTACAACTTAGTGACGGTCCCTACACTCAATAGGTGCACGACAGACAAACAGACAAGGGTACAAGAAGCCAGGGAAATGGGGAAGTTGCCCACGGGGACACCGTGAGCAACAAGCAAAGTGAACGAGCCGAGTCAAACCAGGAGATGAGCGAGGTACAAAAACGCAGAGCAGAAGAGTGGTCAGTAAAGCCAAGGTCAAACACAAGCAGAGGATCAGTAGTTCAAGAAGCTGCAGCAGGGCCAGGAAACCAGCAGAGAAGAATCACAAGCAAAGGAGGAACAGGAAAGGCAGGTATAAGTAGACAGAGGGCGGGAGCTAGCTCCGTCTTGCCAGGCTGTGATAGGTTCTCCCACTCCTAAGCCTGCCATCCTGGGTGGTGGAAGATAGAGTCAGTCTCACAGACATAGAAGCAGGTGCAGACTGATTACCTATGGGCGTCGACACAGAAGTTGTGTCTGGCAGATCCTTTACAGCGGGTGATACAAATGGCTCATGTAGCGGTCAACTTTTTTCAGGAAGACCGGCACCATGAGACGACAAAGCGATAAGGAAATCAAGATAGAACACAGCTCGGAGACACATAAGCAAAGCAACCCCCTCAAATTCTGTTATGTGGTTCTTATAGCAACCAGAGGCTATACACTGGCTACGGGAGACGAGACGGAACAATCAAAAGGGTTCGGAGAGCGACGGGAATTTTGCCGAAACGGTAACAAGAACAATGCGTTATACTGCTCACAGCCACGATTCAGTGATGTCATTCAACCCATTTGGTTATAATCTAGATAGTTTGTAGATCTAATAGATCTAATAGATCCTAATTTGAGAAATCTTTTCCGCGTGGAGGCCGCTACCTGCTCAATTGGGGTAATGGCGATAGTATCAAAAACAGAAGCAATGTCTAGAGAGCCTGTGTTTGAGGGACCCCATGTTATTGTTGGATCTGTGCGTCCCACATATTGCAGATTACATGGGCAACAAAGTAAGTAGATCACGTAGTCACGGATGTAAGAGTAGTTACTTTATGGCTGATGTTCGGACAGCGTAGAAATCTGGGTTGTCTCCATCCGTATGACCTGGACAATGTCTGGAACATATGTGCGATTTGACATGCTTCGGATTTAAAGATCTATGCCCTGAATTCTGCACTATAGTACTATAATGTTGCCAGGGATATCCTTAAAGGGGCTGTCCAGTCCCTCAGGATAGACCATCAATATGTGATCGGTTAGGGTCCGACTCCCGGGACCCCCACTGATCAGCTGTTTTGTAGGGGATGCAGCGCTCGTGCCCCTTCATTACTGTCACTGCTCGTAATGTGAATCGCCGACACGCTTGTAGAGGCGGTTCACAGTATTACAGTATTCACTTCAATCGGAGAAGTATGTAATACTGTGAACCGTCGCTACAAACGTGTCGGCGAATCACAGTACGAGCAGTGACAGTAATGAAGGGGCACAAGCGCTGCATCCCCTTCAAAACAGCTGTTTGGCGGGGGTCCTGGGAGTCGGACCCAGCTGATCAGATATTGATGGCCTATACTGAGGATAGGCCATCAATTTTTAGGGACTGTCCCTTTAAGATGCCACTCAATATTTGTCCAAGGATTACTCTACCTACTGTACATCAAAATCCTGCACAAACTGCTGTACCAGGACACAAGTCTCCACTTTATTTTAAGCCAATCAGATACATTATAAGCAAAATGTCATAAATTCCGATGGCGAATTTCCAATTACGGAGCCACGTCTCCCGCGTATATGACAATGGAGGAAGAAATAGGGATCTGTATTAAAGAATTTCAGCCAAAATTGTCTTATATGTGGGCAAAACAACTACATAATAGGAAGTCTATGTCGGATGCGAAATTTCAACATTTCCTTCGTCTACAAAAAACCGAAATAATTGCAATTCCTGTTGGGCCTGTGGATCAGTGAATGAAGTGGATTAACCCACTCCTGTCTATGGGCCCATTAGAATTGCCCAGACAATGTTAAAGTTGCAGGAGAATTCTGAAAATTGTCACATGACCCCCCCCCCCTCACCCAAACAAAAACGATGAGAAGGCGCAATAGACGATTTCACTACAACTGGAGCCCAAACCTTATAGGTTTATGGAATTGTTACACAAGGGATTCCCCAATTTACAAGCTGAGGATCATGTTGGGTTCAGTAAGAATAATCCTGAAGAGAAACTCAAGATGTTAATAAGTCCGCAGCCTGTGATCCATGCAGCGTCCTCCGGTGGAGCGCAGTCTGAATGATCTGTTTTCTTACGTGATGCATGACCTGAAGTTATTCCTTAAATTTCCTTCATTCCCCGTCCTGTAATTTGTCAGGATCTTTATTATAATACCAAAAAGAAAATAAAAGCGCCCTCAGCTCAACTCTGGACGTAAATTGTAGGATTGGGAAATAGGAAGATTTGAACCATGACACTTGTCTGGGAGATTTATGAAGTCTGCAAATCCATTTGATGCGTGCGGTTTATATACGATTCCCCCGCTGATTCTTCTCATATTGTTAGTGGCGGCTATAAATCATGTAGAAAAGGCAAAAGAAAGAAAGTCCATCCCCAGAGGAAACGCAAGATTGCTTCACAATGGCTCCATTACCAGGAACTCTTCATACAAGACGAGAACCTCCATCTATCTAAAATCTCTTATAGGTCAAGACTACCCATAATGCATCTGTTCTACAGAATATCTGGATAAAGTCCCATTAATTGATAGAAGAGTTCATCTTCAGCTATGAATTGCTCTCATGACCCTCCGCGGATTCTCCATAGGGGGCAGTATTATAGTAGTTATATTCTTGTATATAGGGGCAGTATTATAGTAGTTATATTCTTGAATATAGGGGCAGTATTATAGTAGTTATATTCTTGTATATAGGGAGCAGTATTATAGTAGTTATATTCTTGTATATAGGGTCAGTATTATAGTAGTTATAGTCTTGTATATAGGAACAGTATTATAGTAGTTATATTCTTGTATATAGGGGCAGTATTATAGTAGTTATAATCTTGTATATAGGGAGCAGTATTATAGTAGTTATATTCTTGTATATAGGTGCAGTATTATAGTAGTTCTATTCTTGTATATAGGAGCAGTATTATAGTAGTTATATTCTTGTATATAGGTGGCAGTATTATAGTAGTTATATTCTTGTATATAGGGGCAGTATTATAGTAGTTATATTCTTGTATATAGGGGCAGTATTATAGTAGTTATATTCTTGTATATAGGGGGCAGTATTATAGTAGGTATATTCTTGTATATAGGAGCAGTATTATAGTAGTTATATTCTTGTATATAGGGGCAGCATTATAGTAGTTATATTCTTGTATATAGGAGCAGTATTATAGTAGGTATATTCTTGTATATAGGAGCAGTATTATAGTAGTTATATTCTTGTCTATAGGAGCAGTATTATAGTAGTTATATTCTTGTATATAGGGAGCAGTATTATAGTAGGTATATTCTTGTATATAGGAGCAGTATTATAGTAGTTATATTCTCGTATATAGGGGCAGTATTATAGTAGTTATATTCTTGTATATAGGAGCAGTATTATAGTAGTTATATTCTTGAATATAGGGGCAGTATTATAGTAGTTATATTCTTGTATATAGGGGCAGTATTATAGTAGTTACATTCTTGTATATAGGGAGCAGTATTATAGTAGTTATATTCTTGTATATAGGGAGCAGTATTATAGTAGGTATATTCTTGTATATAGGAGCAGTATTATAGTAGTTATATTCTTGTATATAGGGGCAGTATTATAGTAGTTATATTCTTGTATATAGGAGGCAGTATTATAGTAGTTATATTCTTGTATATAGGGGCAGTATTATAGTAGTTATATTCTTGTATATAGGGGCAGTATTATAGTAGTTATATTCTTGTATATAGGAGGCAGTATTATAGTAGTTATATTCTTGTATATAGGGGCAGTATTATAGTAGTTATATTCTTGTATATAGGAGCAGTATTATAGTAGTTATATTCTTGTATATAGGGGCAGTATTATAGTAGTTATATTCTTGTATATAGGAGCAGTATTATAGTAGTTATATTCTTGTATATAGGGGCAGTATTATAGTAGTTATATTCTTGTATATAGGAGCAGTATTATAGTAGTTATATTCTTGTATATAGGGGCAGTATTATAGTAGTTATATTCTTGTATATAGGAGCAGTATTATAGTAGTTATATTCTTGTATATAGGGGCAGTATTATAGTAGTTATATTGTATATTATATGATTGTTATATTTAAAATCTTTTCTGCCTTTGGTAGACATTTTCAACCTCAGGTTTCTTGTTTCGCTTGTAAAGAGCAGCGTTGCTATTTTGTAGCACGGACTGTGTTTTGCGTTGTTGCTTCCAAAGATTAACATGGATACTATTTTTCAGAGTCGGTGTAAACAGCTATTTGCCTTTCTATAAATGCAAATGTGTCTCTCGCCTGATTCATTAGCGCTCATTACTTAATTATAGATAAATTAACACCACAGATCCTATGTTCTGAGCCCTTAGCCTGCAGAAGAGGGGAATGTTTTTGTCTCTTCAAGCCAAAAACATCATGTTCTTTATTGAGCTCTTGAAATGACCCGGGATTTTCGGTGGATTTAGTTTTTTTCACAAACAAGACTTGGCTGAAATGCATCTGGCAGCAGAACTGTGGATGTTATTTCTTCACATAAGTAGATTACATATTGTCAAGTGCAGATATACACACAGCGTGAATCACTCTATTATATATCTATGTGTAGTTTACATACAGCTTCCATTCCTGGCCACGTAGACTGTACATGATGAACTGTACACAAGAGATGCCTCATAGTATAGATTCTATAGTATGAGGCATCTATCTAGATCTATCTATCTATCTATCTATCTATCATCTATCTATCTATCTATCTATCTATCTATCTATCTATCTATCTATCTATCTATCTATCTATCTATCTATCTATCTATCTATCTATCTATCTATCTATCTATCTATCCCATATCTATCTATCTATCTATCTATCTATCTCATATCTATCTATCTATCTATCTATCTATCTATCTATCTATCTATCTATCTATCTATCTATCTATCTATCTATCTATCTATCTATCTCATATCTATCTATCTATCTATCTATCTATCTATCTATCTATCTATCTATCTATCTATCTATCTATCTATCTATCTATCTATCATCTATCTATCTATCTATCTATCTATCTATCTATCTATCTATCTATCTATCTATCTATCTATCTATCTATCTATCTATCTAGGCTTAGTCCCAGTTCTGGGTGTATGTGCAGCGTAGGCTCCCACCTCGAAGAGGTCACCTTCTCGTGGCAGGTGGGCTCACACAATTTGATCAAAATGTGAGCTAAGAACCTCCCTACTGTAAGTAGATTTAGCAGTAATGCATATTTATTTATATTTAGTGACTTAGGTGGCATTAGATTTCGCAGTGTGCTGTACCTATCTATCTATCTATCTATCTATCTATCTATCTATCTATCTATCTATCTATCTATCTATCTATCTATCTATCTATCTATCTATCTATCTATCTATCTATCTATCTATCTATCTATCTATCTTTCTATCTATCTATCTATCTATCTATCTATCTATCTATCTATCTATCTATCTATCTATCTATCTATCTATCTATCTATCTATCTATCTATCTATCTATCTAGGAATCCAAAAATAAGGCAGCACACCGTAGTTTGAAGTGTAAAAAAGAGGGTACTTTATTGCCCCATGTGCGACGTTTCAGCTCTATCCACTAGAGCCTTTCTCAAACAAAAGACATGTGAACACACAGTAGTATAAAACAAGGTGCCAATCAGCAAATACAAAATTAGTAATCAAGCAAATACAGTGTCAAAGTACAAGGACAGTATAGAAAATTGCAATGTAGTAAATCAATGTGAATAACGGCACAGATACAATAGTGACTTTACAATAGTGAGTGTAACTGTACTCAAGATAGGAGTTTGCAGGGGCATTGGAGGACATAAATCACAAAGTCACTATTACAGGTAAGGTAGTGTCTAATATGGAACATTCTTCCTGTAGTGGGGTGCTCCAAGGTGGATCCCTTATGCATCAAACTGCAATTAACGCAACTTAAGCACGGAAAGCAACCTACTTTGGGTTTAGTCAGATACATTTGCTTCTTCATTTTTATTGGACCGGTATCAGCTCTGACGAATTTGCCCTTAAAACTAGTGGGTCTATGATATGAAAATAACTGTTGATTAACTAATTCAGTGACCTGTGGGAGGCATTTGCCCAGCATAGGCCAGTGGCATCTAATGACATTAGCTATGTCATTACTCTAGTCAGTGTAGGTTGAAATAAAAGGGATGCGGTCCATTCCAGACCAGGGGCCTCTGGATTCAAGGAGTGTACTTCTGTCGATGTGTCCCCCCCTTAGTCTGTGTTTATTTAATAGTCTCGTCGGATAGCCACGCCTCTTAAAACGATTAATCATCATGTCAAGTGTTTTCTCAGTGGTGACCACATCACTGACGACACTCTTGACCTGGATCAGCTGACTGGTAGGTAAACTCTCTACCATCTTGCGTGGGTGACTACTAGAGAACAAAAGCAGGTTGTTGCAGTCAGTGGGTATAACAAAAAGCTCAGTGGTGAAACCCTCATCCTTGACCCTTATTAAAACATCAAGAAACTGTATTTCTGTGTCTGAGTAAACCAGTGTAAATTTGACTCCATCATCCAACGAATTCAGAAATGTATGAAACTCCTGCAACATTGCAAGGTCTCCGGTCCATATCAAAAAAATATTGTCAATATATCGCCACCATTTGACTACATGTTAAAAATGGTGGGATATATAGATATGTGTCTCTTCCAAGGTACGCATAAAAATATTAGCATATGTTGGGGCAATGCTTGACCCCATTGCAGTGCCCTGTAATTGCAAAAAGAAATCATCCCCAAATAGAAAATAATTACGTCTCAGTATGATGTTCAGTAGCTGTAAAAGAAAGGGCATGACCACACATGGCGGAATTCCTCCGCAACTGTCCGCATCAATGCCGCACCTAATCCGGGTTGCGGATTACGGCTGCGGATCTGCACAAAATGTGCAGAAAATTGATGCGGACTGGCCGCTGCGGACTGCAGGAAAAGTGCTTCCCTTCTCCCTATTCAGTTCAGGATAGAGAGAAGGGACAGCACTTTCCCTAGTGAAAGTCAAAGAAATTCATACTTACCGCCCGTTGTCTTGGTGACGCGTCCCTCTTTCGGCATCCAGCCCGACCTCCCTGGATGACGCTCCAGTCCATGTGACCGCTGCAGCCTGTGCTTGGCCTGTGATTGGCTGCAGCCGTCACTTACACTGAAACGTCATCCTGGGAGGCCGGACTGGAGACAGACGCAGGGAGTTCTCGGTAAGTATGAACTTATATTTTTTTTTACAGATACATGTATATTGAGATCGGTAGTCACTGTCCCGGGTGCAGAAACAGTTACTGCCGATCGCGTAACTCTTTCAGCACCCTGGACAGTGACTATTTACAGACGTCTCCTAGCAACGCTCCCGTCATTACGGGAGCCCCATTGACTTCCTCAGTCTGGCTGTAGACCTAGAAATACATAGGTCCAGCCAGAATGAAGAAATGTCATGGTAGTAAAAACAATACGCTCCGCAGCACACATAAGATCTGCGGACTTCATTGCGGAATTTTGACTCTCCATTGAAGTCAATGGAGAAATTCCGCCATGAGTCCGCAACCAGTCCGCCACTGCTCCGCAACAGACAGAGCATGCTGCGGACACCAAATTCCGCTCCGCAGCCTATGCTCCGCAGCGGAATTGTACGCATCGTGTAAACGAACACTGCTAAATTAAAGTGAAAGTCAATGGAGAAACGGCTCCGCTGCGGATTAACGCTGCGGAGTGTCCGCAGCGGAATTTAAGTGAAATTCCGCCATGTGTGAACCCGCCCAAATATGTGACATTCAGATGAGTAACTGGACAAATACAAAAAGTTTTCTACAGCTTTCAGACCCCTAGTATGATCAATAACAGTATACAAGCTAGTGACATCAAAGGATACAAGTAAAATGTTTTTGTTAGCTGGTACAGTAACTCCGTCAAGTTTATTTAAAAAATCAGAAGTATCCCTGAAGTATGAGATAGCCTCAACAGCATGTGGTCTAAGAATTCTATCCAGAAACATGGCTATGTGGCAAAAGATGGATTCTGTGCCAGACGCAATAGGGCAACCTAGGGGGTTTTCCAATGTTTTGTGGATTTTGGGGAGTGTGTACAGGACCGGGGTTCCTAGGTTGCTCAATAATGAGATAATCTGCCAAACTATCATCAATAATGCCACCACATTTAGCCTTATCTAGAATCATCTTGATCTCTCTGCTGATGTCAAATTTCGGATCCTGTGGGATACGTTTGTAAACTACGGGGTCACTCAGCTGTCTCCGTATCATCTGAATGTCGCATATATCTTTTACAGCTACTGAACATCATACTCAGACGTAATTATTTTCTATTTGGGGATGATTTATTTTTGCAATTACAGGGCACTGCAATGGGGTAAAACATTGCCCCAACATATGCTAATATTTTTATGCGTACCTTGGAAGAGACACGTCTGTATATCCCACCATTTTGAACATGTAGTCAAATGGTGGCGATATATTGACGATATTCTTTTTGATATGGACTGGGGACCTTGCAATGTTGCAGTAGTTTCATACATTTCTGAACTCTTTGGATGATGGAAATTTACTCAGACACAGAAATACAGTTTCTTGATGTTTTAATCAGGGTCAAGGATGAGGGTTTCCCCACTGAGCTTTTGGTTAAGCCCACTGACTGCAACAACCTGCTTTTGTTCTCTAGTAGTCACCCACGCAAGAAGGTAGAGTGTTTACCTATCAGTCAGCTGATGCGGTTCAAGAGAGTCGTCAGTGATGTGGTCACCACTGAGAAAACACTTGACATGATGATTAATCGTTTTAAGAGACGTGGCTTTCCGACGAGACTATTAAATAAACACAGACAAAGGGGAGGGGGGACACATCGACAGAAGTACACTCCTTGAATCAAGAGGCCCCCGGTCTGAATGGACCACATCCCTTTCGTTTCAACCTACACTCAACGAAGTAATGACATAGCTAATGTCATTAGACGCCACTGGTCTATGCTGGGCAAATGCCTCCCACAGGTCACTGAATTCGTTAATCAACCGTTATTTTCATATCGTAGACCCACTAGTCTTAAAGGGAATGTGTTGCTAGAATTTTTATTTTTATTTTTTAGTTAAACAGTTAGTGTATAAATGATTAACCATTGTTCTAATTTTTTTAATTTTTTCACGAGTCAGGAAATATTCTAAATTCGATTCTAATTTATAACATTTCCCAGTGCTGGTCACTAGATGGAGCAATTCCCAAAATTGCAGCATTGGCATGTGGTAAAGCAACCACATTGCTTTATGCTGCAAAATTTGAGAAAACACACTTGCTCTAGTGAGCTCACAGAATCCCCCCTCCCTTATCCTGGCTAGTGCCAGGAGAAAGGAGGGGATTGAACGGTCAAACCTCCTACACTGTGTGCCGTAATTTTTTGAGCGAATACACAGTGTAGTAGGCTTACATACAGTGGTAATCACACACTAAAACACATACATACACAGAAATAACTTACCTGCTCCTGCCGCCGACGCTCCCTCCAGTCCGTCCGCTCCGTCTGCTCCCTCCGCTCCAAGTGCTTGCTTCAGAACACAAGTCCGGAAGCTGCGACCGGAAGTAGTAATCTTACTGTCCGGCCGCGGCTTCCGGTCCACAAGAAAATGGCGCCGGACGCCGCTCGGCCGAAGACCTTCAATTTGGACTGTGTGGGAGCGGCGCATGCGCCGTTCCCACACAGACGGCGTACAGCATAGTGGATGGAACGGGTCCCGTTCGCATTCACTATGGGGCTGTATGTGCCGTTTTCCATGTCTGTATGTGTCGTTAATCGACACATACAGAGATGGAAAAAAAAATGGCAGCCCCCATAGACAAGAAAAAGTTAAAAAATAAAAAAAAGTAAAACACAAGCACATAAATAAATAAAACATTTTTTATTAAAACACTAAAAGCAAATTGATATAAAAATTATTTTTTTTCGCGACACTCGTCCTTTAAAGGGAATGTGTTGCCAGAAAAACATGTTGTTTTTTTTTTAATTAAACATTTAGTGTGTAGGTGATTAAACATTGTTCAAATTTTTTTATTTTTTTCACGAGTCAGGAAATATTATAAATTAGATTCTAATTTATAATAATTCCCATTGCTGTTCACTAGATGGAGCTATTCCCAAAATTGCAGCATTGCAAAATTGGGTAAAAAGCCCTCGCTCTAGTGAGCTCTCAGCATCCCCCCCTCCTTTATCGTGGCTAGTGCCGGGATAAACGAGGGGTTTGAACGGTCTAACCTCCTACACTGTGTGTCGCCATTTTTTGAGCTAACACACAGTGTAGTAGGTTTACATACAGTAGTAAACGTACACAAACACGAACATACATTGAAATCTCTTACCTGCTCCTGCCGCCGCGGCTCCCTCCGGCCCGTCCGCTCCGTCTGCTGCCGCTGGTCCAAGTGCACAAGTCCGGAAGCCGCGAACGGAAGTAGTAATCTTACTGTCCGGCCGCGACTTCCGGTCCACAGGAAAATGGCGCCGGACGGCGCCAATTTCAAATTGGACTGTGTGGGAGCGGCGCATGCGCAGTTCCCACACAGACGGCGTACACAGAAGTGGATGGGACGGGAGCCGTTCGCAGTCCCTATGGGACTGTGGCTGCCGTATTCCATGTCTGTATGTGTCGTTAATCGACACATACAGAAATGGAACAAAAAATGGCAGCCCCCATAGGGAAGAAAAAGTGTAAAAATAAGAAAAAGTAAAACACAAACACACAAATAAATATAAACGTTTTTAATAAAGCACTAACATCTTTAACATATGAAAAAAAAAATTGTGATGACACTGTTCCTTTAAGGACAAGTTGGTCAGAGCTGATACCGGTCCAATAAAAATGAAGAAGCAAATGTATCTGACTAAACCCAAAGTAGGTTGCTTTCCGTGCTTAAGTTGCGTTAATTGCAGTTTGATGCATAAGGGATCCACCTTGGAGCACCCCACTACAGGAAGATTGTTCTATGTTAGACACTACCTTACATGTAATAGTGACTTTGTGATTTATGTCCTCCAATGCCCCTGCAAACTCCTATATGTAAGAGAAACCACTTTGGATCTTAAAACTAGACTCAATCAGCATAGATACACTATTAGGAAGATAAAACTGGATCTTCCTGTGTCTAAACATTTTACTGACTCTGGACACACTGAACAACAACTGAGATTTTAGATCATATCCCTCCACTTAGAAGGGGAGGTGATAGGACCAAACTCTTGAAATTAAGGGAGTTACAATGGATAGGTAGGCTCGACACTCTTAAAGAGGCTCTGTCACCAGATTTTCAAACCCCTATCTCCTATTGCATGTGATCGGCGCTGCAATGTAGATTACAGTAACGTTTTTTTGTTTTTTTTTTAAACGAGCATTTTTGGCCAAGTTATGAGCGTTTTTATATTTATGCAAATGAGCCTTTCTTATGTACAACTGGGCGTGTCTAAAGTTATGTACAAGTGGGCGTGTATTGTGTGTGTAACATCTGGGCGTTTTTACTTGTTTTACTAGCTGGGCGTTGTGAATGGAAGTGTATGATGCTGACGAATCAGCATCATCCACTTCTCTTCGTTAACACCCAGCTTCTGGCAGTGCACAGACACACAGCGTGTTCTCGTGACGTCACTTCCTGCCCCAGGACCTGCATCATGTCGGACGAGCGAGGACACATCGGCACCAGGCGACAGAGGCTACATCGACTTACCTGCAAACGCCGATGCTGCTGCAGAATCAACTGTAGCCTCTGTCGCCTGGTGTCGATGTGTCCTCGCTCGTCCGACACGATGCAGGACCTGGGGCAGGAAGTGACATCACAGCGTGATCTCTCGAGAACACGCTGTGTGTCTGTGCACTGCCAGAAGCTGGGTGTTGACGAAGAGAAGTGGATGATGCTGATTCGTCAGAATCATAAACTTCCATTCACAACGCCCAGCTACTAAAACAAGTAAAAACGCCCCGATGTACATACACAATACACGCCCAGTTGTACTTAACTTTAAACACGCCCAGTTGTACTTAAGAAAGGCTCATTTGCATAAATATAAAAATGCTCATAACTTGGCCAAAAATGCTTGTTTTTGAAAAAAAAAAACGTTACTGTAATCTACATTGCAGCGCCGATCTGCTGCAATACGAGATAGGGGTTTGAAAATCTGGTGAAAGAGCCTCTTTAAACCAAACAGCTTGAATGTAGACTTTGCATTGGTTGGTTTAGTCTAGAGCCCCTTGGCATTGGTCCCCATCGGTGGTACGATTTGACACCACCATCCGTATATTGACATGATAACTGAACTTCACTTACTTGATACTAATTACTCTTTTTTATTATAGATGAAGTTACATCTACTTGGATATCACCCCTGTGAACTCACGGAATCACCGCTATGTATCTTCTCTATGGCTGGTTACCCTGTGATTGTGTTTTACTGTACTATTTTCGTAATTATTGGCTGCCGTCTATACCTGAGTAAGTTTCGAGTTGGCTATAGGCATGCATATCCTCTTACTGCTTGGACCCATTATGACATAGGTTCTATCTAGAAATGTCCTCTATATACACTTGTCTTTTCATGTGGGATTTTGGGATCGCACTAAGACACGTATATGTGGTACCCACCACTGGCGTAGCTATAGGGGTCGCAGCGGTCGCAATTGCGACCGGGCCCAGAAGCCAGGGGGGCCCACGGCCCCCCGCACCACATCAATAAAAAGTTACTATAGTAACTCGGGCCGCGGGCCCCTGTTACTATAGTAACATACTTTACTTACCTTCCTGGTTCCGGATCGCAGCTGAGGTCCTGACGTCAAGCGCTGTGCGCAGCGCATGACGTCACAGCGCTATGCCGCCGCGCACAGCATCGAGACTACAGAACTCCCGCCGCGGCCGAAGAGGAAGGTAAGGTTAGAAAATGTATAGGAGGAAACCTCCAGCTCACCTTAGGGCAAATGGACTTCCAATGCCTCCTGCGCACGGATCTTCGTGTCGGCACACGTTGATAGAAGTGTAGAAAGTAGTGGATGAGATCCAGCGCACAATGTATGCAAAAATGATCCAATGGTGGGTTTAAAATGGAATCTGGTTCCAATTTTATTTGAATGAAAGTAAAAACCGGGAGACAAACTTCCCACAGCGGGTAAGATGGATGTATTGAAGAAGAAATAGGTGTGTAGCCTACGCGTTTCAGACGGAGTCCTCGTCCGCTGTGGGAAGTTTGTCTCCCGGTTTTTACTTTCATTCAAATAAAATTGGAACCAGATTCCATTTTAAACCCACCATTGGATCATTTTTGCATACATTGTGCGCTGGATCTCATCCACTACTTTCTACACGAAGGTAAGGTTAGCCCTGACTGGCGGGGTCCGACTCCCGGGACCCGCCAATCAGCTGTTTTGAAGGGGCCGCAGCACTCGTACGAGAGCTGCTCCCCTTCATTCCTGTCACTTCATTCCGGTCACACTGTGAATCGGTGTCGGCGATTCACAGTGTGAGCGAGTAGTGAAATGAAGGGGAAGCCGCTCTCGTACGAGTGCTGCGGCCCCTTCAAAACAGCTGATTTGCGGGTCCCGGGCGACACATCAGCTATTGATGGCCTATCCTGTGGATACGCCATCAATGTTTAGGGACTGCACAACCCCTAAGCCTACGATGTATCAGGCTTAGGGGGCCCATGAGACAGGATCACAGATTGTGTGATCCTGTCTGCTGGGACCTGTATCTAAGCCAATCACATGGTAGGCTTAGATACATGGCCCATGCGTGATCCTGTCTGCTGGGCCCTGTATCTAAGCCTACCAAACTGTAGGTTTAGATACAGGGCCCCAGCACACAGTAATCTTATACTGTATAAGATTACTGTCTGCTGGACCCTGTATCTAAGCCTACCTTGTGGTAGGCTTAGATACAGGGTCCCACAGACAGTATCACACATGGGCCCTGTATCTAAGCCTTAGGGTATGTGCACAGACACTAATTACGTCCGTAATTGACGGACGTATTTCGGCCGCAAGTAAAGGACCGAACACAGTGCAGGGAGCCGGGCTCCTAGCATCATACTTATGTACGATGCTAGGAGTCCCTGGCTCGCTGCAGGACAACTGTCCCATACTGTAAACATGTTTTCAGTACGGGACAGTTGTCCGGCAGCGAGGCAGGGACTCCTAGCGTCGTACATAAGTACGACGCTAGGAGCCCGGCTCCCTGCACTGTGTTCGGTCCGGTACTTGCGGCCGAAATACGTCCGTCAATTACGGACGTAATTAGTGTGTGTGCACATACCCTAACACATGTGTTACTAATCATATTTTGTGTGTTTTCTTACAGGTTCGGTCGTTGGACTACGGCGGATTCCAGGACTACTTCGATGACGGCTTTTTTTTTATTAATAAAATGGTTAATGAGGGTTGTGTGTTTCTTTTTTTTTATTTCAATAAAATATTTTTTCTATGTCTTTGTGGTTTTTTTTTAAACTATATTACTACCGCCTTAGTAATGGCCGCCGGCTGATTGACAGCATCCATTGCTAAGGCGGGGCTTAGTGTTAGCGGATGCAGAGGCTAACACTAACCCCCTTTATTACCCCGGTACCCACCGCCACCAGGGGTGCTGGGAAGAGCCGGGTACGATCCAGTACCTGACCATCTGTAGTGATGGTCGGCCACTGGGGTGGCCGCAGGCTGGTATTATCAGGAGGGGAAAGGCCAAAAACAGTGGCCCTTCCCATCCTGGTAATGCTGCCTGCTGCTGCTTTATTGTATCTGGCTGGTTATGAAAAATGGGGGGGACCCCACGTCATTTCAAAAAAACAAAAAAAAAATAATAATTGGAAAGAACGATTTCGGGTCCCCCCCAATTTTCATAACCAGCCAGATACAACACAGCAGAAGCAGGCAGCATTACAAGGGTGGGAAGGGCCACTGTTTTTGGCCTTCCCCAGCCTAATACTACCAGCCTGCGGCCACCCCGGTGCCTGCCCGTCACTACAGATGGTCGGGTACTGGTTTGTACCCGGCTCTTCCCAGTACCCCTGGTGGCGGTTGGTACCGGGGTAATAATGGGGGTTAGTGTAGCCTCTGCACCGGCTAACATTAAGCCTCGCCTTAGTAATGGAGGTTGTCAATCAGCCAGCGGCCATTACTAAGGCGGTGATAATAAAGTTTAAAAAGATACAAGCACATAGAAAAAATATTTTATTGAAATAAAAAAACAACCCTCATTAACCATTTTATTGAGAATAAAAAAAACGCCATCATTGAAGTCCTCGTATCCGAAGTCCAACAACCGAACCTGTAAAAAAAACACAAACACAAAAATAATCAGTAACACATAAAGAAGCAAAATTATTATTCTTACCTATCCTGGGTCCAGCGCTGGAGCCGCAATGTCAACGAGCTGGGCCCTGTATCTAATCCTATCATGTGTGATACAGTCTGCTGAGCTGTGTATCTAATCCAATCATGTATGATACTGTCTGCTGGGCCCTATATCTAATCCGATCATGTGTGATACTGTCTGCTGAGCCACTGTATCTAATCCTATCATGTGTGGTACTGTCTGCTGAGCCACTGTATCTAATCCTATCATGTGTGATACTGTCTGCTGAGCCACTGTATCTAATCCTATCATGTGTGATACTGTCTGCTGAGCCACTGTATCTAATCCTATCATGTGTGGTACTGTCTGCTGAGCCACTGTATCTAATCCTATCATGTGTGATACTGTCTGCTGAGCTGTGTATCTAATCCTATCATGTGTGATACTGCCTTCTGAGCCACTGTATCTAATCCTATCATGTGTGATACTGTCTGCTCAGCCACTGTATCTAATCCTATCCATAGTTTATAGGGTCGTAGTGCTATAGATATGCTATGCTGTCTCATATACACACTTTTTTTTTGGGCGGACACATATGTATTGGGGCTATTTCCCGGACATTTTAAGCCCTGAGGGTATGTTCACATGGCAGCGTCCGTTACGGCTGAAATTACTGTGCTGTTTTCAGGAGAAAACAGCACCGTAATTTCAGCCGTAATGGCATGTGCAGGCGTCTTTTGCTGCGTCCATTACGGACGTAATTAAAGCTGCTTTTCCATGGAGTCCATGGAAAACGGCTCCATTTACGTCTGAAGAAGTGACAGGCACTTTTTTACGCGCCGCCTTTTGACAGCGGCTCGTAAAAAAAATGACCGTCGGCACAGAACATCGTAAGACCCATTCAAATGAATGGGCAGATGTTTGCCGACGCTTTTGAGCCGCATTTTCGGACGTAATTCAATGCTAAAACGCCCGAATTACGTCCGTAAATAGTGTGTGTGAACCCAGCCTTAGTGACGCCCCGGCTGCTAGTGCTGCATTGTTGGGTCACTTAGGAGACCCAGCGATGCAGCTGAAAGCGGACCGTCGGCCATGAGAAGTTTGTGGGGGGGGGCCCAGTAAGAATTTTTGCATCGGGGCCCATGAGCCTCTAGCTACGCCCCTGGTACCCACGTATACAAGTGCCAGTGCTACCCCTTGGTTGGTGGTTGATGACTGCTGACAGCGGACAGTGACCTCCTCCCGTCCCCTTATTCTAAAATTAGTGTGATCCCCTTTAACTAGACTGCAGCCGTTTAGTGTCTGGGTCCATGCGGCGTTTACGCTCTGGTGCCTGCCTTCTGGAGACTATCCTCAGGTAATACATATTTATATACTGTCATTACGATTACTTTGTTATATTAGTGCGCAGGCGTATTGCTGCGCCATTGTACTTACCCATTTGCCAATAATAAAGATGGCGACCGCAATATTCATATGCCCAGTACGCATGCGCGAATTTGCGCTTCACATCCGGGATCCTGTACTATTGAGCAATACTTCTGCGCATGCGCAGTAGCGCTTCGTGGATGCCGCCATTGTGGTTTGGTGATCGTGTCTCCTCAGGTGATCTATCTATCTATCTATCTATCTATCTATCTCATATCTATCTATCTATCTATCTATCTATCTATCTATCTATCTATCTATCTATCTATCTATCTATCTATCTATCTATCTATCATCTATCTCATATCTATCTATCTATCTATCTATCTATCTATCTATCTATCTATCTATCTATCTATCTATCTATCTATCTATCATCTATCTATCTATCTATCTATCTATCTATCTATCTATCTATCTATCTATCTATCTATCTATCTATCATCTATCTATCTATCTATCTATCTATCTATCTATCTATCTATCTATCTATCTATCTATCTATCTATCTATCTATCTATCTATCTATCTATCTATCATCTATCTATCTATCTATCTATCTATCTATCTATCTATCTATCTATCTATCTATCTATCTATCTATCTATCTATCTATCTATCTATCTATCTATCTATCTATCTATCCTGTCTGTCTGTCTGTCTGTCTGTCTGTCTGTCTGTCTCTCTCTCTCTCTCATATCTATCTATCCACACACTCTGTATAGGTTAGAGTTAACTTTTTATTTTCCCTCTTTTTAGTCACTGTGGATCCACATATCTCTGAGCACTCGGTGCCGGTTTCTTACAGTAACAAGTCCTCATCAGTACATACTGTGCACATTGTTAAGAGCATTAGTGCTACTTGAAATTTTTCTTTGCAGATCACGTGTCCTTCTTTACCTGCGCAGCATCTTTGCTGAGTCAGTTCTCCAACTGCTCTTAATTATGAAGTCTTTAGAACATTCTCTTCTTAATTTGCGATGATATTTGTTTGCTGTAATTCGAGTTCTTCACTAGACAAGCTCGTTGATTACACGCCAGAAATTCTTTGAGTATGTGGAGCCAGAAGATGTTAATTGCACTCAGAAGGTGATGTGGGATCGGCGCTTAATGAGTCCAGGATGTTGTAAATTCATTAGTCCAGTGTTATGTTATAGGAAACAAACTTAAAGTGCTCCTCCCTTTTCAGTGGACTTTTCAGAAGAAGCTCTCATATGTGTACATGACGATCAACAATATTTCTAGCTATTAAATGACTTGTATTCTGCATTTTTTAGCAGTTTTCCCCTCTGCAGGCTCTATCTCTAATCCCCAGTTGTCTCTGAGCTACTGGGCAGGGCCCTGCGGCTAGCAAGTCTTCTATGCACTGCACACATAGGAGAGCAGTATTCTCCCCTTCTATCTCTATAAGATATATAGAAGCTGCTGCAGCATAGAGGACAGTATAGAGCAGTAATGAGCAGTGTAGCTAAGGATCCAGCACTGGGGTGAGATAGAACTTACTAGGAAGCTGCTGCAGCACATCTGTCTGCATCTTTCTCACTCTTCTCCTGCTCCCCCTCTCCTTTCCATAGACTGGTATGTTTTTTTCCTCTTCTCCTGCTTCCTTCTACCCCTCTTACCTCCCCTCTTATTAGACTTCTTTTGGCAGTGTCTCTGACTCTGCTCCTTCCCTCTGCTCCCTTCACCATAGAATTTTATTGTCAGCAAGTTTGTCTCTGACTCACTTTGCTTCTGCTCCCTACTGCAGCTCCCCTCCCCTCTCCTAGACTTCTATATGCACTGTTTGTGTCTCCTTCTTTCTGCTCCCCCTCCTGCTCCCCATCTCCTCTCCATAGACTTCTATAGGCATTGTGTCTCTGCTTCTGCTCCCTCCTCCTGTTCCCCCGTCCCTCTCCATAAACTTTTAGGGGCAGCATGTTTGTGTCTATCTCTGCTCCTTTTCCCCCTCCCCTCTCTATAGACTTGTGTGGGCAGCATGTCTGTGTCTTTCTCTCTCTGCTTCCTCCTCCTGCTCCCCCTCCCTTCTCCATAGACTTCTATAGGCAGGCAGTAAAGAGACACCCCCCACCTTTTGCAGTCTGTCAATACTACTCTGTAACTACGGATGGATTTTGCTTGGCAACGGGGTGGAAAGCAGATTACAGTAAGGGAGACACCTAGTGGCACTAACTTCACACAGAATTTGTATGAATGGAACAACTAAACACTAAGTAAATTTCAAAATTAATATATATATTTGGTATACTATTAGATTAGCATAAGTTGTTTGGAAAGTTACTGTACATTTTTCTATTTCCTTTGATTAATCTTGAGATTGTTTGTAAATTCTGCTTGGATATCTTTAGTGGCTTCTCCTCTTATTAGCTTGATATATAAGATTATTACTTTTAGAATATACTTAAAGGGTTCTTCCGACCAAAAATGAAAACTTGCATGTGCTCCTGCAGCCTCTGAAGATTTTCTGTTCGTTGAAGATATTGATTGAGGCTGATTGGTTCCCTGATCCCCTCTCTCTGTCAGTCACAGCGTGAGATTCTTCTTAGTGACGCACCCAGAGCCAATGAACTGCAACATCGCTATGTGAAAGGTGTGAAAGGTCCCGGATGGACGCTAGTGAAGCTATTACTACTACAGAATCTGCAAAAATAGATTGATCATACAGTAGGTCCACTCAGATGCAGTTAAGAAAAAACAGGTTTGATGTAGGTTGATGATTTTTACCAATGAACAGATGGACGCACAATGGTTTCATTCTTAGTTGGGATTGTCTTAAAACAGCTTAATTTTGTACAGTTATCTAGAGATTATCTTGCATACTTCCCAACATTGAATCCCTAATGTCCTGTCCCCAATTCTCCCAGGATGACCCAGAAAACCTCCTAGAAATGCCTTTTTTGGTTGCATTTTCACAAGCCCTGCCCCTTTGAGTTCCGTTTCTCAAGACAATCACACATGATAACTTTTTAGGCTGAGTTCACACTGGGTGGATACGCTGCATAAAAGCACACAGCATATCCGTCCTGTGCACCACAGGGAGTTCCAGGCGAAAAACCACATTAAACTGTGGTGCAGTTTTTCACCCGGAAATACCCGCTGCGGAAAACTGCAGCACCAACTGGTCCGCTAGGAGAGCTGACGTTTCATCCCAGGAGACCGCTGCAGCCTGTGTTTGGCTGCAGCGGCGATCACATGGGATCAAGCGTCATCCCAGGAGGCCGGCCCTCCGACGTTACCCAGGCCAGCTTCCTGGTATGACGATCCTATGTGCCCGCCGCTACAGCCTGTGATTGGCCTGTGATTGGCTGCAGTGGTGGTCACATGGGATGAAACGTCATCCCAGGAGGAAGAAACACAGACTTCTGGGTAAGTATCAGGCTTTTTTTTCTGAGTTTCGTTTTTTGTGGTGGGATCGCTGCGAACCCGTCGCAAAAAAATGCAACAACTGCTAATTGTTGTGGGTTTTACCTCCCCATTGAAATCAATGGCGAAAACCTGCAACAAATAAGCAGCGTTTCCGCAAATAAAATTGACATACTGCAGAATACATTTCCACCAAAAATGAATCCTATCATAATCACACCACCCATCATCTCACTGCAGATCATACAGTGACTACAGTACTGTACAGAATAGTGAGTGCAGCTCTGGAGTATAATACAGGATGTAACTCAGGATCACTACAGGATAAGTAATGTAATGTATATACACAGTGACTCCACCACCAGAATAGTGAGTACAGCTCTGGAGTATAATACAGGATGTAACTCAGGATCAGTACAGGATAAGTAATGTAATGTATGTACACAGGGACTCCACCAGCAGAATAGTGAGTGCAGCTCTGGAGTATAATACATGACTGGCCTAAGTAGAGTCCTGTGCTGATTGATCCTGTTTACCTTTTATTCCCCTTTCCCTTCCCATAAAGACACGTGACAACCGAGGTTGGATGTGAAATGGCCACAGCAGCCGTTTATTAATCGTCATTATTTTTAATGCAATTTAATCCGAAACATTCGGATAACTCCCTTAGGAATTCGACCAGAGAATTCCTCCTATAATTCCATGACCCAACATGGGTCAGAATCATAAATAACAATCAACATTATTAACACTTAACAGAGCAGGGGAAGTCCTTGAAGCCCTTTTTAACACCGGATTTCCTTTAAATTAGCCATCTGCAAACCACCACCAACTCTTTACCTCCAGCTGTAAACCAGCTCGGAGGCACCGCTCACCTCTGCAGATGGCTCCAACCACCAGAAGACCACTTCAAAGGGATAACACCCGATGAAGTCTTCAAATGATATACCTTCCACCAGAAGACCACTTCAAAGGGATAACACCCCATGAAGTCTTCAAATGATCTACCGTTTTGGGGGACGCATACCCCCGATGCGACCCCCCCACCATTTTGTACTGACCAACTTCAAGGACTCCCCCCGCCACAGCGAAACATGCCTTGACCACCTTAAGCTTGTGAGTCCCTCCAACCACCACCGCCCTCTCAATTCCGTCTGCTAAAGCCAGGATCAATTCCAACCTCGGTCAAATGTACCCCCTCACCCCTCCAATAATTCCCGACTCCTGACTCCAGGTCCATGTGACAAACACAAATGCCCCCGTTCTTGGCAACAAAAACGTGACACCGCCCGGTTTACCTAACCGCGGGCTTTGTTCACCTTCTCGGCTGATCTCGCTAAACGCCAAATCTTCCTTGGAACTATGTCCGACCACACAATCACTAGGTGAGGATAAGATGCCCATAACACAATAAATTGCACTTAATTTCCCGCACCAACTCCCGAAACGGGCGCACCCCCAGTGCCCAAAGATTATCCCAAAAAACCCCCCCCTAAACAAGGGCGATGATCTGAAAAGAAAACAAGCACCTCATCTGAAAACAATCAAAACACCATTACCCACACCCAACAAATGAGGGCGCACGTAAGCATTTTTAACATCTAGCACCAACTTGATACTCGGACAAAATCGAGCCATTCTCATGACGGAGTAATGGCGCCTCCGGCACCCCACCGCATGGCTGAAACCAACCATAAAAGCAACCGGACACATCGCCGACCCCGGAAGGGCAGAACCCTACCGACCCACTTGATCAGTCTTGGACCGCCGCAAACAAATCTAGTCTATCCCCCCACAGACCCACATCTGGGTCACATCTTGGACACCTCCTGGAAACATCCTGGAAACCCCGTGATTTAAATCAAAACGCCCCACCCGCAACAAACTACTCCCTTTTGCCAGGAAAAAACTTTTTAGATACGCTTTACCTCGAGTTAGCCATCTGCAACCACCACCAACACCTTACCTCCAGCCGTGAACCAGCTCGGAGGCCCCGCTCACCTCCGCAGATGGCTACAACCACCAGAAGACCACTTCAAAGGGATAACCCCTATGAAGTCTTCAAACCATGTACCTTTTTTGGGGGACGCATACCCCCGATGCGACCCCCCCACCACCTCCCCAACATCCCCCAGTACAACCATGCTACCAACCGGTCCTTTTCCGTACTGATGTTACCCCAACTCTTGCCCGCTCCTCCCTCTGCTGCCAGCAAGCCGAACAAGTGCTACAAGTCACCCTAGCCAGCGACCGCCCCATCAACCGTTCCCCGGTATCGAAAACCCGATCCCAGACATGCTCCGGGCAAACCAAACCGAACAGCTCCACTGCCGGTGCCAATTAGCGAAATCGATCCCCCTGCGAGCGAGAAAGAGCATCAGCAATACAATTGGAAACCCCTGGTACCTGCAGCGCAACAACCCGCGTGTTTAAGACAAGCCACCAAAACTAGATGACATAAAACTGAAACCACAGGTGGAGACGAAGCTGATAAGTTGTTAATTGCTAACCCACCCCCATATCATTGCAGTGGGACCGAACCTTTTATCCCTGGGCCTGTCCCCCCCAAATGGTCACCACAACCACCCTGGGGAGAGCTCAAGACGGGCCATATTCCGCGTAAGACCCCGGTCACCCAGCTATCCGGCCAGTTCCCTGCACACCATTGACCTCCTGCCTATGCGCCAAAGCCACCGGCCCCGCCGCATCAGTCAACAGCTCCAACTTGCCCATATCATTTACCGGTGACATCCACAGCGATCTATCGTTATATTGTCCTAGGAACGCATCCCCGACCTGCAGATCAGCCTTATGATCCAAACCAATCCTCCCAAAAATTAGCGGGATGCCAGGATACCCGCCGTTGCTGCCGCCAATCGCCTACTAAAATTCTACCCCTTGGCATAATCTGACAGGCAAATCTCAACTTCCCCAGCAGCTACTGGAGATCGCACAAAATGATCTTCTTCAATCGTCAAGCCCGCCTCACCCCCTGCCGCCATGGCAGTAATTTCTTTCCTTCAGGAAGCCTGCCCTAAATTGCGACTGAATGCATTTCGATCCCTTAAAACAAATGGTAGAAACCGGGCCCCCGGTTGTACCAGGCGCCAGAGGGATTCCAAAATCCGTTGCAACCTTCTGCGATGAATACAATGCGTTACCGCAAACAGGGGAACCGCTAGGGGCGACGCACGAACTCATCAAGCTAATGTATTAATAAATCCACCCCAGCTACGCCCTTCGTCACCCATTCCACGAAACTACTAACTGCTTCAAAGCATGCGCCAGACCGAGAGCATCCCATTGGAAGCCACCTATCGACATAAAACCCCCCATTCCGGAAGCCAACCCAGCGACCGTTGGCTCTCTGGATGTACAGGCAGCAACCGGAACGCTGCCTAACGGTCAGTTTTTGCCACCGACCTAGGCCCCGCCTACCGCACTAATGCACCGCCGTGTCGAATGACCCGTAAACAACCGAGCATAAGTCGTTATCTATCCCCTCATTCACGTACTATCCCCTGGGAAAGCGAATGCTGAATCAGCCGGAATCTATGAGGCCCCGCTTTTGCCCAAAACCCAAAGGGGAATACCACTAGATTCTCTATCGGCAACCGGCCCGGACCGCGACCCAACGACACTTCCTTCCAAAGTTTACCCGAGCCGACCGCCGAGTGCAAATAAGCCGATTCAAGGTTGTAACGGGTAACCGGAACCCCGTGTGGAGGAGGAGGGATAACAAAAAACACACAAAACCCTTCGTAAATTATCCTAGCTGCACCCCTATTCGGACACTCACTTAGATACCGGGCAATCCTTTTCACCCTCACCGGCTGTTAGGGATCTGCCAGGTACTTCATCTAGCTATACTCCTGGGATTAATCAATCCACACCTGAGGCCAGACCTGCTCGACTGACACCATCTCCCACCAACCAGGGTGGCAGGCTCAGGAGTGGGAGAGCCTATCGCGGCCTGGTCTCTCGGAGTTAGCTCCGCCCCCTGCCCTTTATTACCTGCCCTGTGCTCTCCCTCAGTGCTTGTAATTCTTTTGGATTCCTGGCCCCACTGCTGCTTGCTCCAGCCTGCTTCTGCCGTGCTTCTGCCTTGCTGCAGTTCTGCTTGACCTGCTTGCTTGCCCCTGGCTTGCTTCTGTCTCCGTGCCTGCTCGGGTGTACTCACTTCGTCCTGGTCCTGACTGTTCGTTCGCCGCCCCGTTTCCTCGTGGCGTTCCGTGGCTACTGCCCCTTCCCTTGCGTGTTCCCTGTTTGTCTTCCTGTGCACTTAGCCAGCGTAGGGACCGCCGCCCAGTTGTACCTCGTCGCCTAGGGCGGGTCGTTGCAAGTAGGCAGGGACAGGGCGGTGGGTAGATTAGGGCTCACTTTCCCTTCACCTCCTTCCTGCCATTACATAATTACAAGCCCTTACCTAGTCTACCATTTCTCCTACGCTGACGCTATCATGGACCCCCTTGAGACCCTGACCCAGCAGATGCAGGGCCTCTCCCTACAGGTCCAGGCCCTGGCCCAAAGGGTCAATCAGGGTGACGCTGCTTTAGTAGTACCCCTCACCTCACCTCTAGAACCCGACCTCAAGTTACCTGACCGGTTTTCAGGGGACCGTAAGACGTTTCTCTCCTTCCGGGAGAGTTGCAGACTGTATTTCCGCCTAAAGCCCCACTCCTCAGGTTCCGAGAACCAGCGGGTGGGTATCATCATATCCCGACTCCAGGAAGGGCCCCAAGAGTGGGCCTTCTCCTTGGCTCCTGACGCCCCTGAACTTTCCTCTGTTGATCGTTTTTTCTCTGCCCTCGGACTCATTTACGACGAGACTGACAGGACTGCTTTAGCCGAGAGTCAGCTGGTGACCTTACGTCAGGGTAGGAGACCGGTTGAGGAATACTGTTCTGATTTTAGGAAGTGGTGCGTAGCTTCTCAGTGGAACGATCCGGCCCTAAGGTGCCAGTTTAGGTTAGGATTATCTGACGCCCTGAAGGATCTGCTGGTTAGCTACCCCTCGTCTGACTCCCTTGACCAGGTTATGGCCCTAGCAGTACGACTTGACCGACGTCTCAGGGAACGTCAGCTAGAACGCTTCAGTGTGCTCCCCTCTGACTTTTCTGCGATTCCCCCCGAGGTCCCGTCTCCTCGCCCCTCCACGGAGGACTCGGAGGTACCTATGCAACTCGGGGCCTCCATGTCCCCTCGACAACGTAGGGAGTTTCGCAGAATGAATGGTCTCTGCTTCTACTGTGGGGACGACAAGCATCTACTGAACACCTGTCCCAGGCGCAAGAATAAGAAGCCGGAAAACTTCCGCGCCTAAGTGATCATCGGGGAGGTCACTTGGGCGCACAGGTATTTCCCGTTAATGTGAAACGCAATAAAATTTTGCTTCCCTTTCAGGTCTCGTTTGCTGGCCGGTCTGCCACGGGCAGTGCTTTCGTGGATTCTGGCTCATCTGCTAATATCATGTCTGTGGAATTTGCTATGTCTTTAAAGATGCCTTGTATTGATTTACCTTATCCTATCCCTGTAGTAGGAATCGACTCAACCCCCCTTGCTAATGGTTATTTTACTCAGCATACTCCTGTTTTTGAACTCCTGGTTGGCTCCATGCATTTGGAGCAGTGCTCTGTACTGGTGATGCAGGGATTATCGTCTGATCTGGTATTAGGTCTTCCCTGGTTGCAGTTGCATAATCCCACATTTGATTGGAATACTGGGGATCTCACCAAATGGGGTAATGAATGTCTTATGTCATGTCTTTCTGTTAACTCTATTTCTCCCCGGGAGGAGGTAAACACGCTTCCTGAGTTTGTTCAGGACTTCGCCGATGTGTTTTCTAAGGAGGCCTCCGAGGTGTTGCCCCCCCATAGAGATTACGATTGCGCTATCGATTTGGTGCCTGGTGCCAAGCTTCCTAAGGGTAGGATATTTAATCTTTCATGTCCTGAACGTGAAGCGATGAGGGTGTATATCCAAGAATGCCTGGCCAAGGGTTTCATTCGCCCCTCGACTTCTCCTGTAGGTGCTGGCTTCTTCTTCGTGGGGAAGAAGGATGGTGGTCTTAGGCCGTGCATTGATTATCGTAACCTGAATAAGGTCACCGTAAGGAACCAGTACCCACTTCCTTTGATTCCGGATCTTTTTAATCAGGTTCAGGGAGCCCAATGGTTTTCTAAGTTCGATCTACGGGGGGCATATAACCTTATCCGCATCAAAGAGGGGGATGAGTGGAAAACTGCGTTCAACACACCCGAGGGTCATTTCGAATACCTGGTCATGCCCTTTGGGTTGTGTAATGCCCCTGCTGTCTTCCAGAATTTTATTAATGAAATCCTGAGAGAGTACCTGGGTAATTTTCTTGTTGTGTACCTTGATGACATTCTGGTGTTTTCCAAGGACTGGTCCTCCCACGTGGAGCATGTCAGGAAGGTGCTCCAGGTCCTTCGGGAGAATAATCTGTTTGCTAAGACTGAAAAATGTGTCTTTGGGGTACAGGAGATACCATTTTTAGGCCAAATCCTCACTCCTCATGAATTCCGCATGGACCCTGCCAAGGTTCAAGCTGTGGCGGAATGGGTCCAACCTGCCTCCCTTAAGGCGTTACAGTGTTTTTTAGGGTTCGCCAACTATTACAGGAGATTTATTGCCAACTTCTCGGTCGTCGCTAAGCCTCTTACGGACCTTACCCGCAAGGGTGCCGATGTCCTCCATTGGCCCCCTGAGGCAGTCCAGGCCTTTGAGACTCTCAAGAAGTGCTTTATCTCGGCCCCCGTGCTGATTCAGCCCAACCAAGAGGAGCCATTTATTGTGGAGGTTGACGCTTCCGAGGTGGGAGTGGGGGCCGTCTTGTCCCAGGGTACCAGCTCCCTCACCCATCTCCGCCCCTGTGCTTACTTCTCTAGGAAGTTTTCGCCCACGGAGAGTAACTATGATATTGGTAACCGCGAACTTCTAGCCATTAAATGGGCTTTTGAGGAGTGGCGGCACTTCCTGGAGGGGGCCAGACACCAGGTAACGGTCCTTACAGATCACAAGAATCTGGTTTTCCTAGAATCGGCCCGGAGGCTTAATCCTAGACAAGCTCGGTGGGCACTATTCTTTACCAGATTTAATTTCTTGGTTACCTATAGGGCTGGGTCCAAGAATATTAAGGCTGACGCTCTGTCACGTAGTTTCATGGCCAATACTCCTTCCGAGAAGGATCCTGCTTGTATTTTACCCCCTGGTATAATCATTCTCTGCCACGGATTCTGATTTAGCTTCTGATATCGCGGCTGATCAGGGTGCAGCTCCCGGGAACGTCCCTGGGGACAAACTGTTTGTTCCCCTGCAATACCGGCTGAGGGTACTCAGGGAAAACCATGACTCCGCTCTATCTGGTCATGCTGGCATCTTGGGCACCAAACACCTCATTACCAGAAACTATTGGTGGCCTGGGTTGCCTAAAGATGTTAGGGCTTACGTCGCCGCTTGTGAGGTTTGCGCTAGGTCCAAAACCCCTAGGTCCCGACCTGCGGGCCTACTACGTTCCTTGCCCATTCCCCAGAGACCTTGGACCCATATCTCCATGGATTTTATCACCGATTTGCCTCCATCTCAGGGCAAGTCGGTGGTGTGGGTGGTAGTCGACCGCTTCAGCAAGATGTGCCACTTTGTGCCCCTTAAGAAGCTACCTAACGCCAAGACGTTAGCTTCTTTGTTTGTGAAACACATCCTGCGTCTCCATGGGGCCCCAGTCAATATCGTTTCTGACAGAGGGGTACAATTTGTTTCCTTATTTTGGAGAGCTTTTTGTAAAAAGTTGGAGATTGATCTGTCCTTCTCCTCCGCCTTCCATCCCGAAACTAATGGCCAAACGGAAAGGACCAACCAATCCCTGGAACAATATTTAAGGTGTTTCATCTCTGACTGTCAATTCGATTGGGTCTCATTCCTTCCCCTTGCTGAATTTTCCCTGAATAACCGGGTCAGTAACTCGTCAGGGGTCTCCCCGTTTTTCTGTAATTTCGGGTTTAACCCAAGGTTCTCCTCCGTCTCCCCTGGTTGTTCCAATAATCCTGAGGTAGAGGAGGTTCATCGGGAACTGTGCACTGTCTGGGCCCAGGTTCAGAAGAACCTAGAGGCGTCCCAGATCGCACAAAAGATTCAGGCGGATAGTAGACGTTCTGCTAACCCCCGGTTTGTCGTCGGGGATTTGGTCTGGTTGTCGTCCAGGAACTTGCGCCTTAAGGTCCCGTCCAGGAAGTTTGCTCCCCGATTTATTGGACCTTATAAGATCATTGAAGTCCTCAACCCTGTATCCTTCCGTCTGGAGCTCCCCCCATCCTTTCGCATACATGACGTCTTCCATGCCTCCCTCCTTAAACGCTGCTCACCGTCCTGGTCCCCCTCGAGGATACCTCCTGTTCCCGTTCTCACCCCTGAGGGGGTGGAATTCGAGGTGGCCAAGATTATGGACAGTAGGATGGTCCAGGGCTCCCTCCAGTACCTGGTCCATTGGAGAGGATACGGGCCGGAGGAGAGGACTTGGGTACCTGCCCGTGATGTTCACGCTGGGGTATTGATCAGGAGGTTCCACCTCCTCTTCCCCACTAAACCGGGTCCCCTTAGTAAGGGTCCGGTGGCCCCTCATAAAAGGGGGAGTACTGTTAGGGATCTGCCAGGTACTTCATCTAGCTATACTCCTGGGATTAATCAATCCACACCTGAGGCCAGACCTGCTCGACTGACACCATCTCCCACCAACCAGGGTGGCAGGCTCAGGAGTGGGAGAGCCTATCGCGGCCTGGTCTCTCGGAGTTAGCTCCGCCCCCTGCCCTTTATTACCTGCCCTGTGCTCTCCCTCAGTGCTTGTAATTCTTTTGGATTCCTGGCCCCACTGCTGCTTGCTCCAGCCTGCTTCTGCCGTGCTTCTGCCTTGCTGCAGTTCTGCTTGACCTGCTTGCTTGCCCCTGGCTTGCTTCTGTCTCCGTGCCTGCTCGGGTGTACTCACTTCGACCTGGTCCTGACTGTTCGTTCGCCGCCCCGTTTCCTCGTGGCGTTCCGTGGCTACTGCCCCTTCCCTTGCGTGTTCCCTGTTTGTCTTCCTGTGCACTTAGCCAGCGTAGGGACCGCCGCCCAGTTGTACCTCGTCGCCTAGGGCGGGTCGTTGCAAGTAGGCAGGGACAGGGCGGTGGGTAGATTAGGGCTCACTTTCCCTTCACCTCCTTCCTGCCATTACACCGGCGCCGCCCCTGGACCAACGGCAGAAGACTGAGGGCCCGGCCGCCTACCTTTCGCATGCCTTTTCCGGCCCACTGCAAGGACCCGTTGCGCTCCGCCCAGACACGCTCAAATCTACACGTGGCACCAAACTTACATCGGCCATCGTGAAATTGCCATCAGAACCCCAACTTTGACCCAAAGCCCTGTCCGGACTGACTAGACTGACCACCTTGCCCACGCTCCCGGGAAAGGACTGCTTAACCGGGCCGCAACTCGTAACCACCGCGCAATATCCTTTTTGATCCCCTGATCGCCGACCGGACCGCAACCAAGCCTAACAAAAGAGGATAGAGGCCAGTCAACCTCTAGGACAAAAAGACAACACCGAGAAGTGGAGACTGCCATGTTTTTTGGTAGCGACGTACACCGTACAATGCCCCTGAACAATTACTTTCCCCCCGTACGCCCGATAGGCCAGCCCGATGGCATACCAATAATAAAACAACGCCGAGCAATTTTTTGGCACCTTTCCTCCGATCACGCTTGCCAAATAGCAAAACTTGGGACCAATTGACGAACGTCTGCGGGATAAGCCTATACCGCCAACGTTCCTCTTCCCCCTTCTTACTCTCATCCCGCTTGCCATTCCAAAATGACTTTAGCAAGCGGCAGAAAAGAAAATTACCACGTACATTGTCCTCCAAATCCGGTCACGGACCTCCCCCCGGGGACCCCGCTGGAACTACAGGCGCCGCTGCCCTATCCAATCGCCCGACCAACTCGCGCAAACACCCCACTCAAACTGTTATGCATCGCGCGCCGATACTTCCGCGCTCGCTGCCCCCACCCCCAACACCCGACATGAAAATTGCTGAATACGGTAGAGTAAGAGTTATACACTCACCAGGCTGCCCAGGCGCTGTGTTCCCGCCAGCCGGAAAATTCTGACCGTGTTGCGACTCATCCAGCTCCCCCATCTCCCAGATCATCTCTTGCTGCCGATTGGTACTCGCACCGACATCTCCGCACAGGGATCCAGGCACGCTGGCAGATGAGCCGATAACCTGCCGCCCGACCTCAGGGACCCAGAGTCCCGACCGAACCTGTTGCCGCGTCGTCGTTGCCGATCTTGACGTCCTCACCGATGCTCTTGAGGAAGCCTGCCCCCTGGCCGGAACATCACCATGCGGGGCGGCCGTGGACTGCATGCCGAAAAACTGCCTCTGATTGTGGAAGTGTGACAGGGAGCCCGGCCTGCGACTCCCTGTTAACCGCCGAGCTCCGTCGCGGCTGAGGATTCCTGCCAGGACGCAGGCCCTGGGAGGAGGCGCCCGTCCAAGCAGCCTGGCCTGCAGCGTCCCAAAGGGCTCCCATTGCGACGGGGCCACATCCGGACTCCCCCGATCAGGTGGCAGGACCTCCGGGAGCGGCGGGGTGACCTAGCCTGAGCTACCGCCGCTCCCCTGACACCCCCTGCTTTATCGGAGCCTGGGCCGTGATCCTCACCTCTCCCCCCACCGCCCTGTGACCAGCGTCTGAGACAGGGACGGGGGAGGGGAGCGCATCCCTGTGGGACACAGAGCGCCGGGCTCGGCGCAAAGACGGGCCCGCCTGAAAGATCCGGGCCAGCGATCAGGTAAGCCGGAGCAGGGGAGCTGATTATTTTACTTGCTGCTCCTCCCGCTGCTTCCGGCTCAATGCCGAAAACAGTGGGAAGAACAGAAACACCCCCGGCTCCTCCCCACTCCATCTCCTCCCTCTCCCTGCCTAAACTAACCCTCTCTTCCCCTATTGGCTGTCCCTCCTATGGCAGTCATGGAGGCTTCCCGTTAAGCCCTCCGTGCTGCCGTCCAGCCTCTTCTGGATGTAACTCAGGATCAGTACAGGATAAGTAATGTAATGTATGTACACAGTGACTCTACCAGCAGAATAGTGAGTGCAGCTCTGGAGTATAATACAGGATGTAACTCAGGATCAGTACAGGATAAGTGTAGCGTCCATGGCCACGGGCCATCGGGTTTACTCACCTCCCGACGCCCGCAGCCATGGATCCGTGAGTGCTGGTACCCATCTCCTTCCTAGGAGACACCAGCACTCACTTCCGCTCCGTTCTCCTGTGTCCCGCAGGGTGCGCGCACACGCTTGTGCCCGGCCTTAACGGGCCAGCGCTCACACATCAGGAAATCATCATCATCAACGGCCCATGATTTCCTGGTCTATAAGAAGGCCACAGCCCTTCTGATCCTTGCCTGAGCGCTGTTAGTCTGTCTTGCAAATGGTCCCTTAGTGTTTCCCATTCCAGTTGTTACCCGTGCCCTGTTACCTGTTCCTGTGTCCCATGCTGTTCTTGTTCCTGTGCCTACCAGTGTTGGAGTCGTGTCTACTGCACCTGCTGTCGTTTGCCATGTCCAGTGTCTTCTGCCACGTCCAGTGTCTTCTGCCATGTCCAGTGTCTCCTGCCACGTCCAGTGTCTTCTGCCACGTCCAGTGTTTTCTGCCACATCGGATACTGCCCGCCACATCTGGCGCTACCTGCTGCACCAGTCTCCATCCATGCTAAAGCCACAGCCATCGTCTGGACTAGTTCAGGTACCCAAGCGTTACTATCTACTATTGACTTTCGTATAAACTGTAACCTTGTCAGCTGCCTCTCCGCTACGGCGGAGCGGCCTAGTGGGTCCACATACCCTGTGACCGTGACAATAAGTAGTATAATGTATGTACACAGTAACTCCACCAGCAAAATAGTAGGTGCAGCTCTGGAATATAATAAAGGATGTAACTCAGGATCAGTACAGGATAAGTAATGTATATATGTACACAGTGACTCTACCAGCAGAATAGTGAGTACAGCTCTGCAGTATAACACAGGATATAACTCAGGAAGAGTACAGGATAAGTAATGTATGTACACAGTGACTCCACCAGCAGAATAGTGAGTGCAGCTCTGGAGTACAATACAGGATGTGACTCAGGTTCAGTACAGGATCAGTAATGTAATGTATGTACACAGTGACTCCACCAGCAGAATAGTGAGTGCAGTTCTGGAGTATAATACAGGATGTAATTCAGGATGAGTACAGGATCAGTAATGTAATGTATGTACACAGTGACTCCACCAGCAGAATAGTCAGTGCAGCTCTGGAGTGGGTGGAGTAGGACGTGTGGAGAGAGCTGCTGAGACTACCGTGCAGGCCTTGGATCCAGGGACTTTCCTTATCCTATCTGCCCAGGCCTCATACCATCTGCCTGGGCTTGGAAAGTACCCTGAGGGGGGTTCCATCCTAGGATGGAGCCTCAGACCTCTACCTCCCGGAGCATGCCAGCGGGGGGTAGAGGGTCATCCCAGCTGGCTGGGAATATGAAAACAGTCGCGGGGGTGAGGAGATCATCTCGGGGCAAGGCTGTCCTGGCTCCCCCTGAGGCTGGAACCCTGGATAAGGGTATGGAGACGCGGTCCGGCATGGTGATCGAGGTGTTGTCGTCTGGAGAAGGACCATCACCGTCCGGACATTTGGATGACGGTCGTGTGGAGGAATGGGGACAGCTGAGGACCGGAGAGACGGTGGAGAACTTCAGCTCCCGTCTGGCTATGCGGTTGGAGGAGTATCGGGACCTCAGGAAGTCGCTGCAACGGCTCCGTGCGGACTTGGCGGTCGCCAGAGGAAGGGCTGCAAAATGCACAGGAGGTAAGAGGTCCCGATACCGTTTAAATGTGAAATCCTTGTTGGAGGAAATAAAAGAAGTGGAAGAGAGAAGTGAGGAGATTTTGGCAGGCGGAGGGGTGTTTGGAGAAAAGTTAAAAAACGAAGAGAGGTTTGCCGAGATGGCAGCACCTATAAAAATAGAAAGTATGGAGGAAGACACAGCAAAGGAAAATGTGGGGGAGAAAATGGAGCATGAAAATGTAAAGTCCAGAGAAGGCTCAGATTCTGAGGCACCCAGGAGCAGTGAGGAGGAGGAGGGTGAACTCACAGCTGGGAGAAATCAAGAGTGTTTTGAAACTGACAGTGAGCGGCCTCCAGGATTACTCACTCAGATCCGTAACGTGGAGTCGCCGGTATCCTTCCAGGGATTTTGTTTCGGTGCGGAGTTACCCGCAGAGGAGGAAAAACAAAAGAAAAAAAAATTTAAGAAGAAAAAAAAGGAAAAGGAAAAAAAATCTGCTAAAGGTTCATTTAAAATGGTGTATACAGCAAGATCCTTCCTGTGCTCTGAGCCTGATGAAAGTCAGGATCAGGGCGCAGGTCCCGCAAGACCCCCAGCTCAAGCCTCTGCAGTGGGGCTGGAGCGGGAATGCGGGGAGAGTGTTACGGGTCCGGCATTAGAGCACGTGGTGGTCAAAATGGCGCCGGACGCAAACCCCTGCAAAGGGGGCGGTACTGGTGGCCTGGTGACGCCAGGGGGTGTGTCCCCGTGTCCGGTGAATGGCGAGCCCGGGAAACTGGTCTTTGATGCGAGTCAGGGGTCGGGAGAACGGGTAAACCAGAAACCGGATGTGGTGTCTGAAAGCCGGAAGTCTGTCGGTGTCGCAGTAAAGCCGTCAGACGTTCCGGACAAGGGCGGTCACAGAGGGGGCTCCGGCTCTGTTGGCCACTCCTCTGTGGGAGGGGGGAGTGGTCCGGCGCCGGAGGCGGCTCCAGTGACGTCAGTGGCTCCTTCGTCCGCATCGCTGAAAAGTGGTGTAGGCGAGAAGGGGGCTGCTGGCGTCGGGGGCGACGGTGGCCCCTTTTCCAAAAATGTTCAGCACTCAGAACAGATGGAGGTTAATGAGGCGGAGGGCACAGCAGGGACACCGCTTATAACATCTGGTGGCGTCCCTGCAAAGGTGCCTGATGATGCGGAGACTGAAGCAGTGCCTACCCACACAAAAAGTACAGAAAAAATACATAACATAGAACCAGGCCTGGCCAGAAGGATGACTGCAGGGGGACCTGGTGGGTTAAATGAAAAAGTTGCGGCTGTGGATGTGGAAACTGCTGGGGGTATGCAGGTGTCTGTAAATAAAGTTGCTGGAGTGTCTGCTGGTAATGGGGTGTTGAGTGCTGTGTCTGTGGGTGGTGGGGATGGGGTATCAACCAGGGGCAATGGGCCTGGCGCTCCTCTTGCTGTGACATCCGGCAGGTCTTATGCTGGTGTGGCAGCGGGGGGACAGCGGGCCCACCCATCTTCATCCTCAAGGTCCGGGGACGGTAACTTGCAACAACGTCTCTTGGACGCTTTAAGAGAGGGAAAGCAAACCCTAACCATAGGGGGAGTGCAGAAGGACCTGTCTTTCTGGATAGACAGATATGGTCTAAATGCCTTCCGAGAGCAACGAGGAGATCAGTGGTCGCTCCCAACAGCCGGGCAGGCTGTAGCCAGGAGGAATGTGGTCCGTCTCCGGTGGCGTGGCAATGATGCGTGCCCTCCCAGAAAGAGGGTGGTGGAGCTGCTGCTGGGGATGGGCTTCAAGGTGAGTGACATCTTTGCCTTGATACATCCTCATGGCTCGGTCGAATTCGACATCAGCTTTGTTCACCTAGGGGGCCTTGAGGTCTTCTGGGGGAACTACGAGCTGGTGAAGGACGAGCCTGGCTGGCGAGACTTTGCTGCACAAGCAATTTCTCCCCAAAGTGGTCCCAAGAGAGTGACCGTTCTTACCCGTAACGAGTCACTCTCTTGTATAGATATCATGACCTGGTTGGGAAGGTACGGAGAGGTAGTAGAGATGCCACGGAAGAACTTAGACGAGTTTGGCATCTGGTCAGGGGCCTGGACGTTCATGGTTAAACTAAAGCGTCTGGGACAGACGGTGTCCCACATACCATCGTCTGCTTTCCTGGGAAGAGATCGGATCCTTGTCTTCTACCAGGGGCAGCCGAAGTTGTGTCACCGGTGTGGCGACCCCTCACATTTGAGTGCAGGCTGCAAGGTGCAGAAGTGTGCTCATTGTGGGGGGATTGGTCATCTAGCCGCATCGTGTGACCGTATTCGCTGCAACCTGTGTGGTGACTTAGGTCACCCGTTCAGTCGGTGTCCTCGCTCTGTTGTCAATGCTTGTTCCAAACCTGCAGAGGATGAGAGGAGGGAGGCCTCCATGGGTGAGGGTGCAGGCAGGGATGATGGGGCACAGGGGCAAGGGAAAAATGCAAAGAAGGGTCCCCCTTCTCGCCAGAGAAGGGCGGAGAAGCGAAGGAAGGAGAGGATTCGGAGGGCGCTCCAGGAAACTGGGACGACCTCTGATTCGGATCTGGATGCCCCCCTTGAAGCTGATGCCCCTGGGGAGGTCGAATTGAACGAGGAGATGAGGAGGATCCAAAGGGAGCAGAGGGCTGAGGACTCTCAGTCCTCCCACTATGAAAGTGTGGGAGAGGAAGAGAGGACTCAGCCTACAGCAAAAGGGACACCGGGCAAAACCCAAGGGCCAAATACATCTGGCCCCGCCCTGGCCCAGGAAGGTAAATCCTGTACCCCCTGGTGCGCTCTACTGATCGATACCATGCTCTCGTGGACATTCCAGCCTCTCATACTAAGAGGGAGGGCATGGTAGGGCACCCTAGAGTCGTTGAGCCTCCCCTGCTGCAGGGGCCGTTGCCCCCAGAGGGGGAGGTTGACCCGGTACTTGGGGATGAAGATGGGAATAGGGTGGTGAGTATGGACTCCTCAGTTTGCAAGAAGCGAGGCAAAGAAGGGGGGTCCTCATCAGATAGAGGGGGGGGGTGGGAAGAAGAAAGCCGTCTAACTCAAACATCCATGATGGCGGCACCCACTCCGTTGACGCTGGCATCAATTAACGTTGCCAGCATTAAGTCAGATAGGGCGAGATTTGCAGCCTTTGATTTTCTTGGCCGAGTTGAAGCCGACATTTTGTTTTTGCAGGAGACCAGGCTGTCACTTTTGGCAGACGTCGTTAAATCTAGGAGGGAGTGGCGACGCGGGCCCTCCTACTGGTCTCTTGCGGCTGAGCCCTATAGCGGAGTGGCGGTCCTTTTCACCGCACCGGTAACATGCCGACGGATGATTGAGTTAGAAATGGGGAGGTGCTTGATCTTAGATGTCCTCATGAGGGGACAGGAATTAAGATTAATCAATATATACGGACCCCAGAGCAAATGGGACCGTAAAAGTCTCTTCATGAGGATTAAGCCTTTCCTTTTTTCAGGCCGACAAGTTATCTTTGGAGGGGACTTCAATACTGTCGTGAGGCCCCGAGATAGAGGAGGTTCCGGAGATAAAAAATTGACCTATGATAGTGTAGCATTAAAAAATATAGTTAGCAATGCTCGCCTGGTGGATATCCACATCAGGCATACCCCAGGCCACTCGGGTTTCACCTATCGTAGAGGTAGTTGTAGGTCTAGGATAGACAGGTTTTTTTTGAAGGAGGAAGCCATCTCTTCACCAGTGTCCGTTGTTGAGGTGGAGTTCTCCGATCACTGTATGATTATTTTCTCTTTGAACATTGCAGAGTCCCTCCAGATGGGAAGAGGTATATGGAGGTTGAATTCTACTCTCTTGGAAGAAGCGGAGATAAGACAGGCCTTTGAGGATTTTCTTCAGAGCTAGGTACCTTTGTTGGATCTCAGTGGTACTAAGTCTGAGTGGTGGGAGTTGTTTAAAGTCCGGGTGGCAGGATTTTTCCGCAGGCTCTCGAGCCTCAGGTCCATGAGTAGGTACCGCCTATATCAGGAACTGAGGAGGAAACTCGAACATCTGGTCTCAACCGGGGGTAGTGGGGAGGAGATCTCCGTGGTGAAAGCTTTGCTCAGGAGGTGTCAGTATGATAGGCACACATCTTTAGTTCTTGAAAGGGATTTCGGGAGGTACCGCTCGCCCGACCCCTACAGGAACTGTAAGATGTCAGTGAGTCGTAAGGTTGTGACAGGACTGATTGATAGTACAGGATCTCTGAAGAGATCCAAATCAGGGATCTTGGAGGTCGTCAGATCCTTCTACTCGCACCTCTTGGGGAAGCAAGATCCAAACCGAGACGAGATGTCGGCTTTCCTGGCTGAAACCATCCCTGAGCCAGGGGTAGACCCCTCTCTCGGTGTTTTGATAGACTCGATCAAGGAAGAGGAAGTGGGATTGGCGATTGATGGGCTTGCCCTCAAAAAATCGCCAGGGCCGGATGGCTTAACATCCGAGTTTTATAAGACTTTTAAAGGAACCCTAGTTCCCCTCTTGACTGAGGTGTTTAATGAGTGCCTTTCCTCGGGTACTTTGCCAATGTCAATGAGGAGGTCGGCCTTGATCGTTTTATCGAAGGGTAAAGACTCGACCCGTATTGAGAATTGGCGTCCCATAGCGCTGCTCAATACGGACAGAAAGGTTCTCGCAAAGGTGCTGTTTAATCGGCTGGTGAAGTTTGCATCCCGGCTCCTTTCGCCGGTCCAGCATTGCTCTGTTCCAGGCCGCAGCACATTTAGTGCTGTCCTCAGTGTCAGAGAGGCAGTGGAGCAGGGAAATTCTGGTCGGTGGGAGGGGTACATCCTGTCCTTGGACCAGGCCAAGGCTTTTGACCGGGTGGACCACGAGTACCTCTGGTCGGTCCTTCTGAGGTACGGCCTACCGGGGGGGTTTGTCAATTGGCTACAGACCTTATACACTGGGGCTGAGACTTTTGCGCTGGTGAACGGTTGGGTTGGAACCCCCTTTGAGGTTGGGTCTGGTGTCCGCCAGGGTTGTCCCTTGAGCCCTTTGCTATATGCGTTCGCAATTGATCCTTTTCTTAAAAGGATCGATCGTGGGCCATTGGCGGGAGTCGGGGCCGGCCTGGAGGGGCCGGAGGCCACTCAGAGGGTGGTTGCGTACGCAGACGACGTCTCCATTTTTGTCTCCTCGAGAGGGGAGGCAGAGTGGGTGATGTCGGAAGTGGAGCGTTACTCATTGGCATCTGGGTCCAAGATCAACCGGGATAAGTGCAAAAGTCTCTGGCTGGGAGGAGGAGATCCTGGTTTTGATCTCCCGGACACCCTTCCAGAGCCTCAGGGGTCTGCTAAGATCTTAGGAGTCGAATTTGGCCCGGGTGATTACCCCAAGAAGAACTGGGAGGATAGGCTGGATCTAGTTGCCCAGAAGGTCGACCAATGGAAGGGTTGGTCCTTAACCCTGAGGGAAAGGGTTCACTTGGCCAAGGCCTACCTGGTGCCCATGTTGCTTTACCTGGGCAGTGTGTGCATCTTGCCAGAACCTCTCTGGACTCGGGTCTATAGCCTGTTCTTCCAGCTGTTATGGGGGAACAGGCTCAACCTAATCAAGAGGGAGGTTACTTACCTACCAAGGACACTAGGCGGGTTAGGTATGGTTAACCCGGTGGTGTTCCTAGTGAACACCTTTGTTAAGATCAACCTGGCAAACCTCTGGCAAGAGAGGGCTCCTTGGTGGATATCCTCCTGCAGGGGGTGGTTTCGGCCTTTCTTCCAGGAATGGGAGAGAGGAGGGCAAGTGAAAGACCTGCGTACACCTCACGGACATCTCCCGGCTTATGCCACCCTGGCGCTGAAGATTGTTCGCCGGTGGGGTCTGGAGGTGTGGGAGATGAGGACCATGTCGAGAAAATTTCTTGACAAGAGGGTCCTGATGACCCACTTCCAGAAGCCCCTGGCGCTCAAAGACTGCCCAAGTAGTGACCTCGGGGTGGGATTAAAACTTTTAAATTCAGCGAGGATTCCCCAGAAGTTTTGGGATCTGGCTTGGCGTTGCTTCCATGGGAGACTGTATGTGAGGGACAATCTAAAGTGCAGAAGCTCTGATGATCGGGATTGCCCCCGGGAGGAGTGCGGCGGAGTGCTGGAAAGCATGGAGCATTTCCTGCTTCATTGCCCTTTCAATACAGAGGTATACAAAAGGGTGGGAGCCTCCATTGGTTGGCCAGGCCTAACCAGCCTCTCCTATGCTGGGTGGGCCTATGGAGTGTTCGGAGACCTCGGTGGTAGGGACCATTGCACCTTGTTTCTAGTCAGTATAGTGGTCAGGCACTTTATGTGGAATGCACGATGTCTAGTTTCTACCCAGAAGAAAATCCTCCTAGTGGATGAGGTTGTTAGCAATATCATGGGTGACCTGGTGAAGGTGCATTCTTTGGAGGTTGGCAGATTGGGAGCATCCAAAGCCTCTCGTCTTTGGAGGGGCTTTTCCTTTAGGGTGCCTTAATGTGTCTGCCTTCATGAGGGAGGGGGGGGGGTCGTCACCGGTGCTCAACTGGAGGTGGGGGTCTGCGTTCCGCTGAGGCACCAAAAAAAAAAATATAGCGATAGGGCTCGGAATAAGGGAAAGGTGAGGGTCAGCATAGGGTCAGCTTTCAATAGCGTCAAGAAAGGGCTAGTAATAGGGTAAGGAGATAGGGCAAGCGATAGGGAGGGTGCAGCGGTGGACGTGGTACCTTGGCCTCTGGGGGGGTGCTGGGGGGGGCTTTCCCTTCTCTCTATCTGGTGATGGGCTAGGTAAGCACTGGAAGATTTTTGTTTTGTTTAGGATTGAAATGGCAGGAAAAAGGTTTACAAGCGACCGAACTTGGTGCTTTCGGGTACGGTGTATTTTGTATATGGTTTGGTATTTGGACAAGTTGGTGACGTGTATTGTATTATATTGTAGAAATGTTGTTAGAATAGGGATAGACTTAAAGGGAATGTGTTGCCAGAAAAACAAGTTTTTTTTTTAAAAATTAAACATTTAGTGTGTGGGTGATTAAACATGGTTCAAATTTTTTTTATTTTTTTCACGAGTCAGGAAATAGTCAGGAAATATTATAAATTAATTCTAATTTATAATACTACCCATTTTTGGTCACTAGATGGAGCTAGTTCCCAAAATTGCAGCATTGCAACATTGGGTTAAAAGCCCTCGCTCTAGTGAGCTCTCAGCATCCCCCCCTCCTTTATCCTGGCTAGTGCCGGGATAAACGAGGGGTTTGAAAGGTTTAACCTCCTACACTGTGTGTCGCCATTTTTTGAGGTAACCCACAGTGTAGTAGGTTTACATACAGTAGGAAACACACACAAACACTAACATACATTGAAATCTCTTACCTGCTCCTGCCGCCGCGGCTCCCTCCGGCCCGTCCGCTCCCTTTGCTGCCGCTGTTCCATGTGCACAAGTCCGGAAGCCGCGACCGGAAGTAGTAATATTACTGTCCGGCCGCGACTTCCGGTCCACAGGAAAATGGCGCCGGACGGCGCCAATTTCGAATAGGACTGTGTGGGAGCGGCGCATGCGCAGTTCCCACACAGACGCCGTACACGGCAGTCAATGGGACGGGAGCCGTTCGCAGTCCCTATGGGACTGTGGCTGCCGTATTCCATGTCTGTGTGTGTCGTTAATCGACACACACAGAAATGGAACAAAAAATGGCAGCCCCCATAGGGAAGAAAAAGTGTAAAAATAAGAAACAGTAAAACACAAACACACAAATGAAAATAAACGTTTTTATTAAAGCACTAACATCTTTAACATATAAAAAAATTATTTGTGATGACACTGTTCCTTTAAGGGGGTTAATAGATAGGTTGGGAGGGGGTCGGGGGGGGGGGGGGGGTTTGCCTGACCCAGCCCCGGACTATGCGGACATGGGAGGACATGGGGCGGGGGGCTGGGCTGGGGTGTTGGGTGTGGTGGTTGGGGCCAGCATCTGGACTATGCGGACGTGAGAGGACATGAGGCGAGATGCTGGCTGGGGTGGTGGAGTTTAGGTAAGAAGGGTAAGGTTAGGGAAAGTCATGATGTGTATAGTGTGTTTAAAAAAAAAAAAAAAAAAAATTGGGATTAGTATTATTATATTTTGGATTTTTTTGGTTATTATTATTATTATTTTATTATTATTATGTTGTTGTTTTATTATTATTATCATTATTATGTTGTTTCTTTAGGCCCTTGGTTGACGCGGGTCGGGGGATTTTCTGTTGGTACTTTGGATTACGTTTATATGATGTTTGTATATATTCTAGTTATTGTTTAGTTTCGGATGAAGTGTAGATGTAAGTATATAAGAGTGGGGTGTATGTGGCCGGGTCTGGTATAGTTTTCTCTTCTCATATACAGAGATGTATATAAGAAAATTTGTTTATAAGAATTTGGTTGTGACTTTTTGGTTATATGGAATTAGTTATGTATTTGTTTTTCAGTTTATGTTTTGTAAATTTATATAAAATAAAGAGATACAGGATATAACTCATGATCAGTACAGGATAAGTAATGTAATGTATGTACACAGTGACTCCACCAGCAGAATAGTGAGTGCAGCTCTGGAGTATAATGCAGGATATAACTCAGGATCAGTACAGGATAAGTAATGTAATGTATGTACAGTGATTCCACCAGCAGAATAGTAAGCGCAGCTCTGGAGTATAATACAGGATGTATCTCAGGATCAGTACAGGATAAGTAATGTAATGTATGTACAGAGTAACTCCACCAGCTGAATAGTGAGTGCAGCTCTGGAGTATAATACAGGATGTGACTCAGGATCAGTGAAGCATAAGTAATGTAATGTATGTGCACAGTGACTCCACCAGCAGAATAGTCAGTGCAGCTCTGGAGTGGGTGGAGTAGGACGTGTGGAGAGAGCTGCTGAGACTTCCGTGCAGGCCTTGGATCCAGGGACTTTCCTTATCCTATCTGCCCAGGCCTCATACCATCTGCCTGGGCTTGGAAAGTACCCTGAGGGGGGTTCCATCCTAGGATGGAGCCTCAGACCTCTACCTCCCGGAGCATGCCAGCGGGGGGTAGAGGGTCATCCCAGCTGGCTGGGAATATGCAAACGGTCGCGGGGGTGAGGAGATCATCTCGGGGCAAGGCTGTCCTGGCTCCCCCCGTGGCTGGAACCCTGGATAAGGGTATGGAGACGCGGTCCGGCATGGTGATAGAGGTGTTGTCGTCTGGAGAAGGACCAGCACTGTCGGGACATTTGGATGACGGTCGTGTGGAGGAATGGGGACAGCTGAGGACCGGAGAGACGGTGGAGAACTTCAGCTCCCGTCTGGCTATGCGGTTGGAGGAGTATCGGGACCTCAGGAAGTCGCTGCAACGGCTCCGTGCGGACTTGGCGGTCGCCAGAGGAAGGGCTGCAAAAGCCACAGGAGGTAAGAGGTCCCGATACCGTTTAAATGTGAAATCCTTGTTGGAGGAAATAAAAGAAGTGGAAGAGAGACGTGAGGAGATTTTAGCAGGCAGAGGGGTGTTTGGAGAAAAGTTAAAAAACGAAGAGAGGTTTGCCGAGATGGCAGCACCTATAAAAATAGAAACTATGGAGGAAGACAGCAGAGCCCCAGACACAGCAAAGGAAAATGTGGTGGAGACAATGGAGCATGAAAATGTAAAGTCCAGAGAAGGCACAGATTCTGAGGCACCCAGGAGCAGTGAGGAGGAGGAGGGTGGACTCACAGCTGGGAATAATCAGGAGTGTTTTGAAACTGACAGTGAGCGGCCTCCAGGATTACTCACTCAGATCCGTAATGTGGAGTCGCCGTTATCCTTCCAGGGATTCTGTTTTGGCGCGGAGTTACCCGCAGAGGAGGAAAAGGAAAATAAAAAAAAATTTAAGAAGAAAAAAAAGGAAAAGGAAAAAAAATCTGATAAAGGTTCATTTAAACTTGTGTATACAGCAAGATCCTTCCTGTGCTCTGAGCCAGATGACAGTCAGGATCAGGGCGCAGGTCCCGCAAGACCCCCAGCTCAAGCCTCTGCAGTGGGGCTGGAGCGGGAATGCGGGGAGAGTGTTACGGGTCCGGCATTAGAACACGTGGTGGTCAAAATGGTGCCGGACGCCAACCCCTGCAAAGGGGGCGGTACTGGTGGCCTGGTGACACCAGGGGGTGTGTCCCCGTGTCCGGTGAATGGCGAGCCCGGGAAACTGGTCTTTGATGCGAGTCAGGGGTCTGGAGAACGGGTAAACCAGAAACCGGATGTGGTGTCTGAAAGCCGGAAGTCTGTCGGTGTCGCAGTAAAGCCGTCATACGTTCCGGACAAGGGCGGTCACAGAGGGGGCTCCGGCTCTGTTGGCCACTCCTCTGTGGGAGGGGGGAGTGGTCCGGCGCCGGAGGCGGCTCCAGTGACGTCAGTGGCTCCTTCGTCCGCATCGCTGAAAAGTGGTGTAGGCGAGAAGGGGGCTGCTGGCGTCGGGGGCGACGGTGGCCCCTTTCCCAAAAATGTTCCGCACATAGAACAGATGGAGGTTAATGAGGCGGAGGGCACAGCGGGGACATCGCTTATAACATCTGGTGGCGTCCCTGCAAAGGTGCCTGATGATGCGGAGACTGAAGCAGTGTCTACCCACACAAAATGTACAGAAAAAATACATAACATAGAACCAGGCCTGGCCAGAAGGATGACTGCAGGGGGACCTGGTGGGTTAAATGAAAAAGTTGCAGCTGTGGATGTGGAAACTGCTGGGGGTATGCAGGTGTCTGTAAATAAAGTTGCTGGAGTGTCTGCTGGTAATGGGGTGTTGAGTGCTGTGTCTGTGGGTGGTGGGGATGGGGTATCAACCAGGGGCAATGGGCCTGGCGCTCCTCTTGCTGTGACATCCGGCAGGTCTTATGCTGGTGTGGCAGCGGGGGGACAGCGGGCCCACCCATCTTCATCCTCAAGGTCCGGGGACGGTAACTTGCAACAACGTCTCTTGGACGCTTTAAGAGAGGGAAAGCAAACTCTAACCATAGGGGGAGTGCAGAAGGACCTGTCTTTCTGGATAGACAGATATGGTCTAAATGCCTTCCGAGAGCAACGAGGAGATCAGTGGTCGCTCCCAACAGCCGGGCAGGCTGTAGCCAGGAGGAATGTGGTCCGTCTCCGGTGGCGTGGCAATGATGCGTGCCCTCCCAGAAAGAGGGTGGTGGAGCTGCTGCTGGGGATGGGCTTCAAGGTGAGTGACATCTTTGCCTTGATACATCCTCATGGCTCGGTCGAGTTTGACATCAGCTTTGTTCACCTAGGGGGCCTTGAGGTCTTCTGGGGGAACTACGAGCTGATGAAGGACGAGCCTGGCTGGCGAGACTTTGCTGCACAAGCAATTTCTCGCCAAAGTGGTCCCAAGAGAGTGACCGTTCTTACCCGTAACGAGTCACTCTCTTGTCTTGATATCATGACCTGGTTGGGAAGGTACGGAGAGGTAGTAGAGATGCCACGGAAGAACATGGATGAGTTTGGCATCTGGTCAGGGGCCTGGACGTTCATGGTTAAACTAAAGCGTCTGGGACAGACGGTGTCCCACATACCATCGTCTGCTTTCCTGGGAAGAGATCGGATCCTTGTCTTCTACCAGGGGCAGCCGAAGTTGTGTCACCGGTGTGGCGACCCCTCACATTTGAGTGCAGGCTGCAAGGTGCAGAAGTGTGCTCATTGTGGGGGGATTGGTCATCTAGCCGCATCGTGTGACCGTATTCGCTGCAACCTGTGTGGTGACTTAGGTCACCCGTTCAGTCGGTGTCCTCGCTCTGTTGTCAATGCCTGTTCCAAACCTGCGGAGGATGAAAGGAGGGAGGCCATCGTGGGTGAGGGTGCGGGCAGGGACGATGGGGCACAGGGGCAAGGGAAGAATGCAAAGAAGGGTCCCCCTTCTCGCCAGAGAAGGGCGGAGAAGCGAAGGAAGGAGAGGATTTGGAGGGCGCTCCAGGAAACTGGGACGACCTCTGATTCGGATCTGGATGCCCCCCCTGAAGCTGATGCCCCTGGGGAGGCCGAATTGAACGGGGAGATGAGGAGGATCCAAAGGGAGCAGAGGGCTGAGGACTCTCAGTCCTCCCACTATGAAAGTGTGGGAGAGGAAGAGAGGACTCAGCCTACAGCAAAAGGGACACCGGGCAAAACCCAAGGGCCAAATACATCTGGCCCCGCCCTGGCCCAGGAAGGTAAATCCTGTACCCCCCTGGTGCGCTCTACTGATCGATACCATGCTCTCGTGGACATTCCATCCTCTCATACTAAGAGGGAGGGCATGGTAGGGCACCCTAGAGTCGTTGAGCCTCCCCTGCTGCAGGGGCCGTTGCCCCCAGAGGGGGAGGTTGACCCGGAACTTGGGGATGAAGATGGGAATAGGGTGGTGAGTATGGACTCCTCAGTTTGCAAGAAGCGAGGCAAAGAAGGGGGGTCCTCATCAGATAGAGGGGGGGGGTGGGAAGAAGAAAGCCGTCTAACTCAAACATCCATGATGGCGGCACCCACTCCGTTGACGCTGGCATCAATTAACGTTGCCAGCATTAAGTCAGATAGGGCGAGATTTGCAGCCTTTGATTTTCTTGGCCGAGTTGAAGCCGACATTTTGTTTTTGCAGGAGACCAGGCTGTCACTTTTGGCAGACGTCGTTAAATCTAGGAGGGAGTGGCGACGCGGGCCCTCCTACTGGTCTCTTGTGGCTGAGCCCTATAGCGGAGTGGCAGTCCTTTTCACCGCACCGGTAACATGCCGACGGATGATTGAGTTAGAAATGGGGAGGTGCTTGATCTTAGATGTCCTCATGAGGGGACAGGAATTAAGACTAATCAATATATACGGACCCCAGAGCAAATGGGACCGTAAAAGTCTCTTCATGAGGATTAAGCCTTTCCTTTTTTCAGGTCGACAAGTTATCTTTGGAGGGGACTTCAATACTGTCGTGAGGCCCTGAGATAGAGGAGGTTCCGGAGATAAAAAATTGACCTATGATAGTGTAGCATTAAAAAATATAGTTAGCGATGCTCGCCTGGTGGTTATCCACATCAGGCATACCCCAGGCCACTCGGGTTTCACCTATCGTAGAGGTAGTTGTAGGTCTAGGATAGACAGGTTTTTTTTGAAGGAGGAAGCCATCTCTTCACCAGTGTCCGTTGTTGAGGTGGAGTTCTCCGATCACTGTATGATTATTTTCTCTTTGAACATTGCAGAGTCCCTCCAGATGGGAAGAGGTATATGGAGGCTGAATTCTACTCTCTTGGAAGAAGCGGAGATAAGACAGGCCTTTGAGGATTTTCTTCAGAGCCAGGTACCTTTGTTGGATCTCAGTGGTACTAAGTCTGAGTGGTGGGAGTTGTTTAAAGTCCGGGTGGCAGGATTTTTCCGCAGGCTCTCAAGCCTCAGGTTCATGAGTAGGTACCGCCTATATCAGGAACTGAGGGGGAAACTCGAACATCTGGTCTCAACCGGGGGTAGTGGGGAGGAGATCTCCGTGGTGAAAGCTTTGCTCAGGAGGTGTCAGTATGATAGGCACACATCTTTAGTTCTTGAGAGGGATTTCGGGAAGTACCGCTCGCCCGACCCCTACAGGAACTGTAAGATGTCAGTGAGTCGTAAGGTTGTGACAGGACTGATTGATAGTACAGGATCTCTGAAGAGATCCAAATCAGGGATCTTGGAGGTCGTCAGATCCTTCTACTCGCACCTCTTGGGGAAGCAAGATCCAAACCGAGACGAGATGTCGGCTTTCCTGGCTGAAACCATCCCTGAGCCAGGGGTAGACCCCTCTCTCGGTGTTTTGATAGACTCGATCAAGGAAGAGGAAGTTGGATTGGCGATTGATGGGCTTGCCCTCAAAAAATCGCCAGGGCCGGATGGCTTAACATCCGAGTTTTATAAGACTTTTAAAGGAACCCTAGTTCCCCTCAATATGGACAGAAAGGTTCTCGCAAAGGTGCTGTTTAATCGGCTGGTGAAGTTTGCATCCCGGCTCCTTTCGCCGGTCCAGCATTGCTCTGTTCCAGGCCGCAGCACATTTAGTGCTGTCCTCAGTGTCAGAGAGGCAGTGGAGCAGGGAAATTCTGGTCGGTGGGAGGGGTACATCCTGTCCTTGGACCAGGCCAAGGCTTTTGACCGGGTGGACCACGAGTACCTCTGGTCGGTCCTTCTGAGGTACGGCCTACCGGGGGGGTTTGTCAATTGGCTACAGACCTTATACACTGGGGCTGAGACTTTTGCGCTGGTGAACGGTTGGGTTAGAACCCCCTTTGAGGTTGGGTCTGGTGTCCGCCAGGGTTGTCCCTTGAGCCCTTTGCTATATGCATTCGCAATTGATCCTTTTCTTAAAAGGATCGATCGTGGGCCATTGGCGGGAGTCGGGGCCGGCCTGGAGGGGCCGGAGGCCACTCAGAGGGTGGTTGCGTACGCAGACGACGTCTCCATTTTTGTCTCCTCGAGAGGGGAGGCAGAGTGTGTGATGTCGGAAGTGGAGCGTTACTCATTGGCATCTGGGTCCAAGATCAACCGGGATAAGTGCAAAAGTCTCTGGCTGGGAGGAGGAGATCCTGGTTTTGATCTCCCGGACACCCTTCCAGAGCCTCAGGGGTCTGCTAAGATCTTAGGAGTCGAATTTTGCCCGGGTGATTACCCCAAGAAGAACTGGGAGGATAGGCTGAATCTAGTTGCCCAGAAGGTCGACCAATGGAAGGGTTGGTCCTTAACCCTGAGGGAAAGGGTTCACTTGGCCAAGGCCTACCTGGTGCCCATGTTGCTTTACCTGGGCAGTGTGTGCATCTTGCCAGAACCTCTCTGGACTCGGGTCTATAGCCTGTTCTTCCAGCTGTTATGGGGGAACAGGCTCAACCTAATCAAGAGGGAGGTTACTTACCTACCAAGGACACTAGGCGGGTTAGGTATGGTTAACCCGGTGGTGTTCCTAGTGAACACCTTTGTTAAGATCAACCTGGCAAACCTCTGGCAAGAGAGGGCTCCTTGGTGGATATCCTCCTGCAGGGTGTGGTTTCGGCCTTTCTTCCAGGAATGGGAGAGAGGAGGGCAAGTGAAAGACCTGCGTACACCTCACGGACATCTCCCGGCTTATGCCACCCTGGCGCTGAAGATTGTTCGCCGGTGGGGTCTGGAGGTGTGGGAGATCAGGACCATGTCGAGAAAATTTCTTGACAGGAGGGTCCTGATGACCCACTTCCAGAAGCCCCTGGCGCTCAAAGACTGCCCAAGTAGTGACCTCGGGGTGGGATTAAAACTTTTAAATTCAGCGAGGATTCCCCAGAAGTTTTGGGATCTGGCTTGGCGTTGCTTCCATGGGAGACTGTATGTGAGGGGCAATCTAAAGTGCAGAAGCTCTGATGATCGGGATTGCCCCCGGGAGGAGTGCGGCGGAGTGCTGGAAAGCATGGAGCATTTCCTGCTTCATTGCCCTTTCAATACAGAGGTATACAAAAGGGTGGGAGCCTCCATTGGTTGGCCAGGCCTAACCAGCCTCTCCTATGCTGGGTGGGCCTATGGAGTGTTCGGAGACCTCGGTGGTAGGGACCATTGCACCTTGTTTCTAGTCAGTATAGTGGTCAGGCACTTTATGTGGAATGCACGATGTCTAGTTTCTACCCAGAAGAAAATCCTCCTAGTGGATGAGGTTGTTAGCAATATCATGGGTGACCTGGTGAAGGTGCATTCTTTGGAGGTTTGCAGATTGGGAGCATCCAAAGCCTCTCGTATTGGATTAATGATATAGAAGTCTTGACGATTAATTTAACCTTGCTTTTAGATTTTGCTCCTCATAAGCGTTATGTTACTATTTTACAATAACCCTTCTATCTTCATTTATGCAGTTTTGTTGTAAGTATTATTATCATTGTGCTATGTAATTTTACCCTAACATTTTATGTGAATTTTATTAGCTGAGGCTTGTTCATACTATATATATTTTTTTATATATATATATTTCTTTACGCTCTATAATAATATTATTAATTATTATTTATAGTTCGTGCATGTCTAAATCAATATTGAATTTCTTCGGCTATTGTATCTGGTATTGCCGTCCTAATTGTCTATATGTCCCCGAGTTAGGTCCTTTATTATGTCCTTCTAAATCTTCTATTGTAATTCATTACTGTATTAATCAGGTAAATCCTGTTTTTATAATCCCAGCATATCGCCCGTATCTGCGGTCCATTATGCGTATCACTGTGCTTCACTTCCGGGATTTTTGTTGTCAGTGGTTTCCCTGACAACGTTCCACCATGCGTTCCATTGAGACCGCTTTACCTCTTCCGGATTGTATTGTGTATGTGTTTCCTGGCAACATACAACGGCCGCTGCCCTTTTCTTAAACTACCATCACGTATGTACTTCAGCAATGTTTGTTATTATAATTATATATATTTTTTATTTCTGTTATCGTAAACTAGCTGGTAGTTCACTCTGATTTGTGATCCATGTCTTTTATGTAATCATCCTAGTCATATATTGTTATTTCCTTGTTATATGTTTGCATATTGCATTTCCCTATTTTCATATTTTTTATTTTTTTTTCTCTTTATTTGTATCAACTTCTGAACTTTGACCTTTTTTTTTTTTTTCTCTCTTTATTTGTATCAACTTCTGAACTTTGACCTGCTGTTTTTGGCGGTTTTTGACCAGGAGGCTGGTCTGAACTGGTCCAATCAGTTTGTAATTTACCCTATGGTATTTGGTATATATACATGTGGTTTTTAACCCTGCGACATGCCTGATGAAGACGCCAGTCCGGCGCCGAAACGCGTAGCATCCTTCTAATAAACCGTACCTTTACAAGCAGCGCCGTTTATCCCGTTTTTTCTCTTACTTCAATATTACTTTGGCATCTCCACGGGGATTGCGTCCGGGATTGGCAGCAGCTATTGATACAAATTACATGCCGGTAATTTGCCACTGAACAGGTGAGCATTTATGTACCGTTTTTTTTTGTTTTTTTTTTTTGCTCCTTATACTATTGATCACGCCACTTGGCGCCGTGTCTCCCTTTTTGCTTTTTTTCCTAGTACTTAAAACTAAGGGGCATTGAAGACCACCAGAGAAACTGGAAAACCAATGAAGAAGGGGCAGGGGTGAAAAATTAACGAGTGAGTGGCTTTAATGAGCACCTGGCTCTCAGCAATTTAGCTGTTAGACAGCAAGGGCCCAAAAACTGTCTTTACACAGGGGTCCTCTACTGAATTTCTCCACCTAAAGAGTCTCTGTCACCGAATTATAAGTGCCCGGTCTCCTACATAATCTGATCGGCGCTCTAATGTAGGTGACAGCAGTGGTTTTTATTTGGAAAAACAATCAATTTTGAGCAAGTTATGAACAATTTTAGATTTATGCTAATTACTTTCTTAATAGACAACTGGGCGTGTTTTTACTTTTTTTTACCAACTGGGCGTTGCGGAGAGAAGTGTATGACGCTGACCAATCAGTGACCAATCAGCGTCATACACTTCTCTCCATTCATTTTTAGCAGTACTCGCAATACAGCATAATCTCACGAGATCACGCTGTGCAGTCACATACTCCCACATTAACTTTACTGAAGTGTCTTGAGAGCGAATAGACATCACCTCCAGCCAGGACGCAATGTCTATTCACACTCCCGGCACTTCGGTAAAGTTTTTGTGGGACTTAATCACACAGCGTGATCTCGCGAGATCACGCTCTGCTGTCATTCACAGAAACTTTACCGAAGTGTCGGGATTGTGAATAGACATCTGATCATTTTTCAAAATAAAAAACAGTGTTGTTATCTACATGGCAGCGCCGTTCACATTATGTAGGAGACAGGGCACTTATAATCTGGTGACAGAGCCTCTTTAAAGGAACACTCCAGGCAGAACTGATGCACTGTGTAATACCTAGTGCAGGAACTGAGGGGGTGGAGCATGACTCGAGGATTCAAAGAACACCATAGAGAGAATGCTTGTGTCATGCGTCACCTCTTCAGCCCTAGCATAGTGTATCCGAATTGCCTGGAGTGTTTCTTTAAGTCCATGCAAAATCTTATGCAACTTTAAAATTACCTGCAAGTATGAAACACAGGAGTTTTATAATCAATATTTATATATTTTATAAATGACCACAATTTCTTGTAGCCAAGGATGTAATACCATAGAGGCAGGCCATTCGGCAGCTATGGGGCCCTTGGAGTGAGTGGGGCCAACTCTGGTTGGTCCCATCCCATTTGCTACTGGGTCGCGACAACCAGCACAGGACTCCCATGTCCAGAGGAACTGCATTGTTGGCAAACAAGAGGGTAGGGAATTGGCCCAAGGGTCATGGAAAGTTGTGGAGGGGCAAACAAACAGCAGGTTCTTGTGTCCTCAATGGCAGAACCGGACACCATAATGGGGTACACCACTACCTGTAGCTCTTTTTCTCCATAGAGGCAAGGAGCAGTGGTACAGCTACAGGGATGGACCAGGGCTCCTATACTTCCCACAGCTCCCATGCCATATTAGCAGGGCACTGGCCCTATAAGTATATGTAGCGTGGCCGGGGTAGAGAAGTAATCATGGTTTGTGATGGTAACGACTCTTTATTCACAATGCTTCACACCAACAACAGGAAAGACCAGGAGAATAAACAAATATTCTCTATGCAGATCAGTCCCCAACCGTGAACGTGAACCTTGACCACGGTTCAGTTTTTCTAGTTCCTGTGCACAAAGTACACTGTCATGCAACCTTCTGTCAGTGCAAGGCCAACTGCTAAGAACACACGGAGTACAGGCGTGCTTGCCCTGTTGCAACGCGTCTACTTATTTCTGAGCTATCTGTACCTTGCTGTGTTCAGTGGGTCCTCAAAATGGCGAACCGCTACCTTTCGCTAATGGAACACCCATGGCCACCTGATTTGGCTTTCATGGAGTGAATGCATGCTACAAGAGACACTTCTCTCTTTATGGGACCGATCCGCTAATAGTATAGAACTGTAGAACGATACCGGGGAGTAACGACCGTCTAGCTAGACTTCAGTGATTCATTCACACCAATTTGATTCTGTGGCTCCAGAGTCCCATCAACACAATATACAGGAGGGTATAATAGTCTCTCTTATGCTGAAGATCCTTCTGACTAGACCCCCTCCCTTATACAGTAGTGGTATCTGTGGCCCAGCTCTCCTATGGTTGGTAATATTAAGGAGAGTACTTATCGCTCACTCACTTCCCTCCTTACTGGTTCAAACCTGGGTCCTGTCCTCTTGGGTCTGAAGTGGGGGCTACTGGCCCATCCCTAGTCTGTATTGAGGGTTCAACTGCATCTCTCCCGCACCCTTCTGTCTCTCTCAGCTTTCTCCTCCTCCTTTCTTGGCGCCACACACTCCACCCCCTCCTCTCCAGACGTGACAACACGCGGGCTCTGCCCTCCTGAGCGTCCTCCGGCTCTCCTCCGCATCTTACATCATCAGCTACAGTGTTCCCTGCTAAGGCGTCTCCCCTCCAATGTCTGTGTTCTTGCTACGTGAGACCAGGCACTCCACAGTGTCGTTAGCGTCGCTCTACTTAAGGTCCATTTACACGAGCAGATTTTTTTATTAGTGACCTGCCATACGATTGCTGTAAGCCGGTAATCGCAAACAATTTTCTTGTGTCAATTTTCGCAAAAAATTTTACCAATTGTCACATGTTGGCTATCAATCCAATAAATTGTGTCTATATACAACAATGTTACAACCACTAACATTTTTTTTTTTTCTAAACTCATTATTTTCTCCTGAAAAAATACAAATTAGAAGCGAAATAAAACAAATGTACAAACAACAAGAAAAAGGTTCAATCACCCCCCACACCCCACACCCAATAATTTAACTGATCAGAATTAGAGCTGTCATTAGAAATGGTCTCACACCTATAAGTATGCTTAAAGGGGCTGTGGGATTCTGGGATTTCTGAAAATTTATTTTCTCTAGAATGTCTGACTTGGTTAAAGGGGTTGTCTAAGATTTAAAAAAAAATTTGCAAAGAGCTGCAATGTTGATAAAATAAAAAAAGCAATATCATCTATTCAGCGCCGCCCCTCCGGTGTCCCCCCCCCCCCCCCCGGTCTCCTCCAGCCTTTGTTGACCTGTCCTGCAGTGATGAAGTGTCCTTTATGCGTGTGACTGTGATTGGCTGCAGCGGTCATGTGAATGAACGGTACATCATGACTGCAGGGAAATCAACAAAGACCGGAGGAGACTGGCGGGGAACATCGGAGCATCGACACTGGAGCACCGGGGGTTAAACAGATGAGTATTGTTTTTTGTTTTTTATTATTTGAGTAACTTTATTAGCAGTTTTTTTTTAATCCCAGGTAAACTCTTTAACCAGTTAAGTCATTCTAGACAGACTGAAAAAACAGTTTCCTAGATAGTAGATAGTGTCCCCTGTAGATTGTGCCATACAGCCCCCCTGCAGAATCTGCCATACAGCCCCCCTGTAGCTAGTGCCATAAAGCCCCCTTATAGATAGTGCCATACAGCCCCCCTGTAGATTCTGTCATACAGCCCCCTTATAGACACTGCTATACACCCCCCTGTAGATAGTGCCACACAGCCCCTCTGTAGATAGTGCCACACCGCCCCCCTGTAGATAGTGCCACACAGCCCCCCTGTAGATAGTGCCACACAGCCCCTCTGTAGATAGTGCCACACAGACCCCCTGTAGATAGTGCCACACTGCCCCCTTGTAGATAGTGCCACGCTGCCCCTCTGTAGATAGTGCCACACTGCCCCCTGTAGATAGTGCCACACAGCCCCCTTTAGATAGTGCCACACAGCCCCTCTGTAGATAGTGCCACACAGCCCCTCTGTAGATAGTGCCACACAGCCCCTCTGTAGATAGTGCCACACAGCCCCTCTGTAGATAGTGCCACACTGCCCCCCTGTAGATAGTGCCACACTGCCCCCCTGTAGATAGTGCCACACAGCCCCCCTTTAGATAGTGCCACACAGCCCCTCTGTAGATAGTGCACCCTCCCTACTTGTAGACTGTGCCATACAGATCCCCCTTGCAGATAGTGTTCCCGCGACGAACGGAGCTGCTCCACAACGCCGACTGGATCCTTGCGTAAGCCAGCGTGATCCAGTGACGTCCCTGTGTCTGATAGGCTGCAGGCTGAATGGCCAGTAGCCTAGTAGATGGCAGAGTAGGGAGATACCTCCCTGCTCTGTCATAGTGTTCAATAGTATCTGCATCTTAAGGATGCAGGTACTATTGAATGTGGTGTCGCTACCGCTGTAGCAGCCATAGCAGCTGCTAGTGGCGCCACCGGGCATGGGGGGACCTGTGCTGGTGGCGGCACGGGTCCCCTTATGCTGCAGGCCCCATAGCAGCTGCTATGGCTGCTACAGCGGTAGTTACACCACTGGTCGATGCAATAATCCCTGACCTGTGTCCATTGCCACAACATGCCGGTCAGATTAACCTCATTCATGTTGCACAAAAAGGAGAGGAACAATATCTGATTTTTGTATAAAAAAGATGGTGTATATTGTAACCGGTGTATTAACATAAAGTGTAGAATTTTATGATCAGAATCAGGCCTGGTTTACACGAGCGTGTGCGTTTTGCGCACGCAAAAAAAGCGGCGTTTTGTGTGCGCAAAAGGCACTTAACAGCTCCGTGTGTCAGCCCCGTATGAGGCGCAGCTGCGTGATTTTCGCGCAGCCGCCATCATTATGACACTCCGTTTGGATGTTTGTAAACAGAAAAGCACGTGGTTTTCATTCATCCTTTTCACAGCTGTTGCGCGAATCACACGCGTCCCACTGAACTGCTTCCGTGTGACATGCATGGTTTTCACGCACCCATTGACTTCAATGGGTGTGTGATGCGTGAACAACGCACAAATATAGGACATGTCGTGAGTTTACGTAAAATTCACGGACTTTCTGCACTGCCCCATTGACTAACATAGGTCCGTACAACACGCGTGAAAATCACGCGCGTTGCACGGACGTAATATACGTTCGTGTAAACAAGCCCTAAAGGTGATGAACCTTGAATAGACTTCCAGGCCATCAGAAAATCTCCCCAAATCCCATTCCCACTGTTTCCTTGATTTGAACGTCACCATAGATAAAACAAAATCATTGATAAGCTTATATAACACCCATCTACCTCCCTTACGCAAAGCGTTACACATCAAAAGGTTCAAAAAAGGAAAAGGATCTATTTTGAGATTCTTATTAGGTAACGAAAAAAGAGCGCGTCGTAACTGAAGATATCGAAAGAACATCAGATAAAGGGAATTAATTTGTGAGATCCTCAAAGGCGCGTACGACTCCCTTTGAAGAAGGTTGGAAAACATATAAGAGGCCCTTACGATGCCAAAAAGTTGACGCATCCAAAAATCCTAGTGGTGGAAGGTGTATGTCACGTAGTGGGTTAGTGGACCCACTATGCAAGGAGGCAGCTGGCCAAACAACAGGAACTCCAGAATACAAAGTCCCGCACAAGGTTACCTGGATAGTCCAGACAGTGGCCGCAGCTCTGGCACTAATGGAGATGGGTGCAGCAGGTATCGCCAAACGTGGCGGATGTCACATGGCGAATTCCTCCGGACGTGACAGAAGACACAGAACGTGGCGGATGACACAGATGCCGCAGGTTGTGCCAGACGTGGCGAATTCCTCAGGACGTGGCAGATGACACAGGACGTGACACGACTCCGACACTAATAGGCACAGGGACAAGGACAGCACGGGATACAGGAACAGGTAACAAGGCACGGGTAACAACTGGAACGGGAAACGCTAAGGGACCATTTGCAAGGCAGACTGGGAAAACTAACAACGCTCAGGCAAGGATCAGAAGGCCTGGGGCCTTCTTATAGACCAGGAAATTATGACAGTTGATGATGATGACGATTTCCTCTGTGCGCACGCACCCTACGGAACACAGCAGAATGGAGCGGAAGTGAGCGCTCACTTGGTAGGAGTTGGGGCCAGCGCTCACGGATCCATGGATGCAGGCATCGGGAGGTGAGTAAACCCGACGGCCCGTGGCCATGGACGCTACAGTGTATAGATAATTCCACAGTGGAGAGGGTACCAAAAAAAAGAGAGAAGAATGAACAGAATCTAAACTTCAGCCCTGACAACCACCATGGAAGCAATCATGGCGGCCATGTTGGCGGTCACACCACTTTTCCAGGTACAGCTATAACTGAGCAACATAGAAGAACGCCTCAAGGACTTTTACAGACTGTGGATTTTTTTAGGGAAATAATTGTTAAGCTTCGTCCTTGACTGGAACCAACATGATAAAATAAATTGAAAAATGAATTGTCCCTTTTCCATAAAGTGAGATATAAATTGACAGCGGGAATATATGTGCAATGTATGTGCCAATTGTCCCATCTAGTGATGGACGGGGTCTGTTCATCCACTTTGTATCTGTCTGGTAACACAATGCAGCCCGTACTATCTCACTTACAAGTTGCTTCCTAATGTCGGTAATTGACGTTATCAACTTGATGCACATGTTATATATGAACAGCCTTAAAAAAAGACGTTATTACAAGACATAAATAAAGGGAGAGTAAATGTAAAGTTTAATTTCCATTTTCCGTGCAAGTGAATGAAATCAATTGTTCCCTGTTAACAGCCATTTTAAGCTAGGAAGATGTTGACTACAGTGTTCCTCAATAGTATGAATGACTGGAAGTGCAGAACCCTTCCCGCCCCCATAATCACTTCTTTATGTTACATACACAGATCAGCCATAACAATAAAACTAGTGACAGGTGAAGTGAATACCACTGATGATGTGGTGACAATGGCGTCTAACAGGGGGGGGGGGGGGGGTATAGTAGGCAGTAAGCGATCAGTCAGTTCCTGAAGTTGATGTTGGAAGCAGGAAAAATGGACGAGTGTATAGATTTGAGGGATTGTGACAAGCGCCAAATTGTGATGTGTAGACAGTTGACTGAGAACATCTCCAGAATGTCTGATCTTGTGGGGTGTTCCCGGTCTTGTGGAGTGTTCTCGGTCTAGTAGGGTGTTCCCGGTCTTGTGGGGTGTTCCTGGTCTGGTGGTGTGTTCCCGGTCTTGTGGAGTGTTCCCGATCTTGTGGGGTGTTCCCGGTCTTGTGGAGTGTTCCAGGTCTTGTGGAGTGTTCCCGGTCTTGTGAGGTGTTCCCGGACTTGTGGGGTGTTCCCGATCTTGTGGGGTGTTCCCGGTCTTGTGGAGTGTTCCCGGTCTTGTGGGGTATTCCCGGGCTTGTGGAGTGTTCCCGGTCTTGTGGGATGTTCCCGGTCTAGTGGTGTGTTCCCCGTCTTGTAGCGTTTTCCAGGTCTTGTGAGGTGATCCCAGTCTTGTGGGGTGATCCCGGTCTTGTGGAGTGTTCCCGGTCTCGTGGAGTGTTCACGGTCCGTGGAGTGTTCCCGATATTGTGGAGTGTTCCCGGTATTGTGGAGTGTTCCCGGTCTTGTGGGGTGTTCCCGATCTTGTGGAGCGTTCCCGGTCTTGTGGGGTATTCCCGGTCTTGTGGGGTGTTCCCGGTCTTGTGAGGTGTTCCCGGTCTTGTGGAGTGTTCCCGGTCTTGTGGGGTGTTCCCGGTCTTGTGGTGTGTTCCCGGTGTTGTGGAGTGTTCCCTGTCTTATGGAGTGTTCCTGGTCTTGTGGAGTGTTCCCGGTCTTGTGGAGAGTTCCTGGTCTTGTGAGGTGTTCCCGGTCTTGTGGAGTGCTCCCGATCATGTAGGGTGTTCCAGTCTTGTGGAGTGTTACCAGTCTTGTGGGCTGTTACCAGTCTTGTGGGGTATTGCAGTGGTTAGTACCTATGAGAAGTGCTCCAAGGAAGGACAACCGGTGACCGGCGACAGGGTCATGGTGCACAAGGCTAATTGATGTGCGGGGGAGGGAAGGCTAGCCCGTCTGGTCCAATCCCACAGAAGATCTAGTGTACCACAATTTACTGATAAAGTTACTGCTAGCTATGATGAAAAGGTGTCCGAACACGCAGAGTATCGCAGCTTGCTGCAGACTGGTCAGGGCACCCTTGCTGACACCTGTCCACCACCGAAAGATTCTATAATGGACACGTGATCATCAGAACTGGAGCATGGAGCAATGGAAGAAGGCGCCAGGTCTGATCATGTTTTACATCATGTGGACGGCCGGGTGCATGTGCGTTACTTACCTGGGGAAGAGATGGCACCAGGATGCATTATGGGAAGAAGACAAGCCTTTGGAGGCAGTGTGATGCTCTGGGCAATATTCTGCTGTAAATCTTCATGAGAATGTGACATGTGCCACCTACCTAAACATTGCTGCAGACAAGTTCCCCTTTTTGGCATCAGTATGTTTAGATTGTCACTGGGCTATTTCAAGAGCTCCCATATGAAATCCTCCTCACCGTGATCGTGCGGCATGTGAAAGTCCTAGTGGTCAGACCACTCCCAATCTAACATTTATCACCTTTCCAGTAAGTAGGTAACAAATGTTTGTGGCTGGAGCACCTCTTTAATGGGTAAGCCTGTAGTCAATTTTGTATCATTGGCAAAGGAGATATGTAGTATAGAGGCTACTATGAGACCTGTAGAAGTCCTCAGTCAAGTTGTCCCCATCCCCTAACCCTACGTGGAATGTGACTCTCTGCAGTGCTCTCCATTTCCACATTTAGAGAAAACAAGAGGGGGATCGGACTGCGGGTCTTGCTGCCCTTATTGTGTACAAGGATGGGAATAGATGGGTGGAGGTTGAACTACTGCTGGGTCCTTGTGTCTTGGCACCACCACCTTGTGGTGGTGTGAAAGGTCAGCACTAGTAGATGGTCTACATTTTCATTTTTGCTATATGCCCCTGACCGTAAAACTGACATGTGTTATGTGATATTTTTCAGTTTGATAAATTACAATCATATAACGTCTTGGCCGAAATATTGTAAAAACAGCAGAAAAATATTGTTTGAGATGTGATTCTTGTCTGCTTTGCTGGATGGAGCAAACCCATATGTCCACAGAGCTTGACATGTTGGAGAGGGCTGGAGAGTTATTATTTTCAGTGTATTTTTTCTTGCAGCTGCAGCAAAGTTCAACCAATTCCATTAAACTGCTGCACAAGGGGTCAGGAGTTTATAAACCTTTCTGTGATGGCGCTTCCTGCCGAGCTGCGCACAATGACTGGCCGGCTGAATTATAGCCCAATAAGAGACTAAGTAGATTATACACGGGAAATGATACATGGGAAGAAAAATGACTGTGAGGGTCAAGACCTAAATGTGTGCCCCACAGGGATGACTTTGCTTACAATGCCATGTTATAAGCAGATGCGAAAAGTGAAGACAAAAAGGCGACGGTGGCGCTCCTCAGAGGCGATGTCGTCTTAGGTATGGTTTGAACAGTTTGGAAATTAGTCTTATATCAAAGGACTCACCAAAAAGCCTTTTCTCTGGTAGAGGGCACACCACCAGAAGACCCAGCAGTCGTGAGTCTACATAGTAACGATATATGTCGGCAGCCACCTACTGCGATCCCTGGAAGGGTAAATCTTTGTCGTGGGGATAAGATAATAAGCAAGGGGAAACGACCTGACCTCATGAAGGGTCCTGAAACGCGTAGTCTGCACGAATAAAGAAAGAATATTATTTTACACATTGCAATGGTACTTACTAGCCTGGTGCCGTTACCAAGAGACTGCATGAACTTTTTCTTCATTTCCCCTTGCTTACATGTTAAAAGCAGGGAATTTACACAATTTATTTTTATTTTTTTAATAAAACCTTTCTCCCACCCCCGCACTAGAGATGATCCATGGTGCATTGATTAAGGCATTTATTACGCTCAGCCAGACATGTCATCACCAATAAAGAAGAAATTACCACAGAAATTTACATTTTCAGCACTTTTTGGAGACTTTTCTTAGAGTCCTGTTCCTGCTAGAAGCTGCAGCTGCTTGTCTCAAACTCTGGTAGGTTGGCTTGCTTGTCTGTCTGTTTCTAACCCTAGAGAACCTTGACAAACTATAATGTGACATGAACAGGATCTCCAGACTGTTACTGGGTTTTCTCTTGGACTACAAGAATTTAGAAAGAAGAGGATGTGTTCTTTCTAATGGGTAAATGAACTCCAACTGGTGAAAGCAGAATGCACAACCTGCAGGTCCAGTAACAGGCACTTCACTCATGCTACCTCATAATTGGCTTTATAACCATGCGTGACAAGTATGCATGGAAGCTGTTCAGGGAATGGGGCAGTTAAAGATACATAGGATGCAATGGGGTATTTCAAGAGAAGAGCAGTGGGAATAATCTAGTAAAAGGTATGACACACAGAATTCACAGGGCCACCATAAGGCTCTGTACCATCACCTTTGAGGCATCCATTTGACGTAAACATCTGGAAATGCTCCCGAAATGTACCTATACCTCTGTATTATTAACTATATGCCATACAATGTATACTGTGTATACTGCATGGTATATATATTTTTTTGGGGGCCCCACTGTATATCAGGCCCCACTGGAACTTCAACTAATCAACCATCACAACATCCTCTGGGAGAGAGTTCCGTAGTCTCACTGCTCTTACAGTATAGAATCCCCATCTATGATTATGTTGAAACCTTTTTTCCCTCTAGACATAGAGATGCCCCCTTGTCATGGTTTCTGGCCTAGTTATAAAAAGATCATTAGGAAGATCTCTGTACTCTCCATTCATCTATTTGTACATTGTTATTAGATCGTCTTTAAGACATCTGTTTTCCAAACTGAACAGCCCCAAGTTTGATCATCTTTCTTGGTACTGCAATCTGCCCATTCCTTTAATTAACTAGGTCACGCTACTTTGCACCCATTCTAGTCCTTCTTATACACAGGGGCACAAAAATATATACACAATATTCCATGTGTAGTCTGACTTGTCGTGAGCATCTATGCCTCTTTTTATGCATCTCATAATTTTATTTGCCTTGTCAGCAGCTGCCTGGCACTGGTTGCTAAAGTTAAGTTTACTGTCCACCAATATCCTCGAGTCTCTTTCGGTTTACTATTCAATATATATATTTTTAAAATGTTTTCTTAACCCAAAAGCATAACCTTACATTTATCCATTTGCCATTTTTCATCCCCCAAGCCTCCAGCTTCCCCAAATCCCACTGTAATATTATATTATCCTCCTCTGTTACTTTACTAAGCTTAGTATCATCTGTAAATATAAAATTTTTACTCTGTAAGCCCATCTTAAAAACATATTAAAAAGAAGAGGGCCAATACTCACCCTTGTGGTACCCAACTTGTAACCGTGATCCCTCCAATACTGACCCCTATGGTACCCCATTAGTAATGGTGATCCCACCAATATTGTCCACTATGGTACCCTACTAGTAACTGTGATCCCTCCAATACTGACCCCTATGGTACCCCATTAGTAATGGTGATCCTCCAATCTTGACTCCTGTGGTACCCAACTAGCAAAGGTGATCCCACCAATACTGACCCCTATGGTACCTCACTAGTAATGTTGATCCTCCAATGCTGACCCATGTGGTACCCTACTGATAACTGTGACCCAACCTGAGAAGTTTCCATGAATAACTACCATCTGTTTTATATTACTAAGCCAGCTCTATTCTTGCTGTCAAAACAGCCTTGATGGAGCTCTGACAGACACCTTTATGGGGGTCCGATGGGTGCCATTCGGATCCGCTCTACGACGTTCCCCTAATTGAAACATCAGGTCTTATGCTACATTTACTCAGATTAGTGATCTCCAACCAGTAGTTCCCCAGCTGTTGTGAAAATACAATACCCGGCATGCTGGGAGTTGTAGTTTTGTAACAGCTGGATAGCCACATTTTGGAGATTACTGACTTAGATAATGATGAAGTGACGGTATTGCTTCCACTTGCTAATTATCGGGAAAACACTGTCATTTACAATTTGTTACTTTTTCCAATTTTCCACATGTGCTGGATAACTTCTACGATACATTTTAGGAAGTTTCTTTTGTTACTTTGTGTATAATGATGAAACTCTGTAAATCTATTAAACTTGCTGCAGCCGAGAAGCCAATAAAGCAAAATGAAAGGTTCTTATCCATAAAGAAAAGTGAATAAATATCTCTGCGGATAATCTCATAGTCATTGAGAATCACAAACGGCGATACTAGAACTTTATTTGTATTATTAAGTGCAGCCTCAGCAATTTTATTACAGTTTTGCAGCACTTCTCTCTTGACAGCAATTTTGAAGAATCCGTACACAGCACAGGCTGCATTAAAACCAAACTATCTTAATAAATAAGTTGGCTGAAGGAATAAAATGACGGCTGGTAACGTTGTAGCATTCGTCTGAGATGACTATTAACGTCTTGGAAGATTAGAAAACAGCGGTGAGCATTGGAGAGATGGCAGGTCACCACTTCTACTCCAGTAATTACACATATTATTCTCTTCATGGTCTGTAAACGGGAAGCTTTGGAAATTCACTGGTTTGGGTAATGGTTCAATTTAAGATTTGAAATCCTGCAAAAATGGTGAAACAATGTATTAAAGAGACTTGTATTCATAGACAGCAATGCATTCTGGGAGATATTATTCATTTTTGGTATAAATACTAAACCGGAATGTCAATCATCACAGCAAGTTATGGAGTACACTGAATAAGCAGGGAATGCTAGATGAAATAAGATCAGAACAATCCAACAGAAATGTGAAGCAGGCTTTAGTAAAAATGAGCTATGAAAGTGCTCATCACCCAGCAAACTGCACTCAGAATTCGGATCCAGGATGCCAACTGTCCAGACCCCATAGACCTGCTGTTTTTGGGATGGGCAATATCTCCTCCAAAGCACCTATGAGCGGAAATACCACCGGCTCCGCCACACAAATTCCAGATGCTGGCCATCCTCAGTACATTGTGTGAACAGCTCCTGGAAGTGAAAAGGACCTGGGAGTAATAACTATACATATATTTTTAGTATTTTTATTTTTTTTGTCTGGCTTGTGGTCTAAATCAATTTTAAAGGCTGGTCTTGGGTTTGATTAATTTTAGGGCTCCGGTCTGGTTTTACCACTAAAAATTATAAATAATCTTGATGCAAATGGTGATGCAAAGTTTGCGAAATGTTAACAAAACTAAGAAGATAGATAGATAGATAGATAGATGATAGATAGATAGATAGATAGATAGATAGATAGATAGATAGATAGATAGATATGAGATAGATAGATAGATAGATAGATAGATAGATAGATAGATAGATAGATAGATAGATAGATAGATAGATAGATAGATAGATAGATAGATAGATATGAGATAGATAGATATGAGATAGATAGATAGATAGATAGATAGATAGATAGATAGATAGATAGATAGATAGGATCATGCTGTAGAGATCTATCTAAGTTTCCATCAACTTTGTTGCTGGCCTTCATTCTGGCTTCTTTTCATAATAAGGTTGACAATAAGGTAAAGCTTCAGGCTGGTCACTTGTTCTTTCAGTGGAAGGTTTACTCGACTTGTTTAGAATCTTCTTTTTTCCATTGTTGCTAGTAGTGGTGGTGGTGACGCTAGTGGTGGTGGTGCTAGTAGTGTTGGTGGTAGTAGTAGTGGTGGTGGTGGTGCTAGTCGTAGTGGTGGTGCTAGTAGTAGTAGTAGTAGTAGTGGTGGTGGTTGTGCTTGTAGTGGTGGTGGTAATAGTGCTAGTGGCAGAAGTGGTGGTGGTAGTAGTGGTGGTGGTAGTGGTGGTGGTAGTAGTAGTGGTGCTAGTAGACATGGTAGTGGTACTAGTAGTGGTGGTGGTGGTGCTAGTAGCGGGAGCGGTGGTGCTAGTAGTGGGGGCGGTGGTGCTAGTAGCGGGGGTGCTAGTAGAGCTGCTAGTAGTGGGGGTGGTGTTGGTGCTAGTAGTGGGAGCGGTGGTGCTAGTAGCGGGGGCGGTAGTTCTAGTAGCGGAGGTGCTAGTAGTGCTGCTAGTAGTGGTGGTGGTGGTGCTAGTAGCGGGAGCGGGGGTGCTAGTAATGGGGGCGATGGTGCTAGTAACGGGGGTGCTAGAAGTGCTACTAGTAGTGGTGGTGGTACTAGTAGTGAAGGTGGGGCTAGTAGTTGTTGTGGTGCTACTAGTGGTGGTGGTGCTAGTAGTGGGAGTGGTGGTGGTGCTAGTAGTAGTGGTGGTGGTGCCAGTAGTGGTGGTGATAGTAGTGATAGTGATACTAGTAGTGGTGGTGGTGCTTGAGGTGGTGATGCGAGTAGCGGGGGCGGTGGTCCTAGTAGCGGAGGCGATGGTGCTGGTAGCCGGGACGGTGGTGCTAGTAGCAGGCATGCTAGTAGTGCTGCTAGTAGTGGTGGTGTTGGTGGTGCTAGTTGTGGTGCTAGTAGTGCTAGTAGTGGTGGTGGTACTAGTAGTTGTGGTGGTGCTAAAAGTGGTGGTGCTAGTAGTGGTGGTGGTGCTAGTAGTGGTTGTGGTGGTGGTAGTAGTGGTGGTGGTAGTAGTAGTGGTGATGGTGGTGCTAGTAGTGGTGGTGGTGCTAGTAGTGGTGATGGTGCTAGTAGTGGTGGTGGAGCTAATAGTAGTTGTGGTGCTAATAGTAGTGGTGGTGCCAGTAGTGGCGGTGGCACTGCTAGTAGTGGCGCTTCTAGAAGAGGCGGTGGTGGTGCTAGTAGTGGTGGTGGTGCTAGTAGTGGCAGTGGTGTTGGTGCTAGTAGTGGTGGTGGTGCTTGTAGTGGCAGTGGTTGTGGTGCTAGTAGTGGTGGTGTTAGTAGTGGTGGTGCTAGTAGTGTTGGAGGTGCCAGTAGTGGTGGTGGTGGTGGTGCTAGTAGTGGTGGTGGTGAGGATAGTAGTTGTAGTGGTGGCGCTAGTAGTGGTTTGGTACAGGTAAAGGTGGTGGTGGTGGTACTAGTGGTGGTGGTGGTGGTACTAGTAGTGGCGGTGGTGCTAGTAGTGGTGGTGGTACTAGTAGTGATGGTGTTGGTGGTTGTGCTAGTAGTGGCAGTGGTGCTAGTAGTGGTGGTGTTGGTGCTAGTTGTGGTGATGGTGGTGGTGGTGGTGGTGGTGGTGGTGTTGCTAGTAGTGGGAGTAGTGGTGGTGCTAGTAGTGGTGGGTGTGGTGCTAGTAGTGGTGGTGGTGCTAGTAGTGGTGGTGCTAGTACTGGTGGTGGTTGTGCTAGTAGTGGTGGTGCTAGTAATGGTGGTAGTGGTGCTAGTAGTGGTGGCGGTGGTGCTAGTAGTGGTAGTGGTGATGCTAGTAGTGGTGGTGGTACTAGTAGTGGGGGTGCTAGTATTGGTGGTGGTGCTAGTAGTGGTGGTGCTAGCAGTGATGGTGCTAGTACTGGTGGTGGTGGTGCTAGTAGTGGTGGTACTAGTAGCAGTGGTGCTAGTACTGGGTGGAGGCGCTCGTACTGGTGGTGGTGGTGGTGCTAGTAGTGGTGGTGGTGTTGCTAGTACTGATAGTGGTGGTGCTAGTAGTGGTGGTAGTACTAGTAGTGGTGGTGCTAGTAGTGGTGGTGGTGCTAGTAGTAGTGGTGGTGGTGCTAGTAGTAGTGGTGGTGCTAGTAGTGGTGGTGCTAGTATTGGCAGTGCTAGCAGGGGCGTAACTAGGAAAAACTGGGCCCCATAGCAAACTTTTGACTGGGGCCCCCCCTCCGCTGGGTATCACACAAGCCCCCCTTTGTAGATAGTGCCTCCCTATAGATTCCACCAAACAGCCCCCTATAGATAACATCTTACAGCCCCAATCCCACTGTAGATAACGCTATACAGCCCCCCTGTAGATAACACCATACAGCCCCCTGTAGATAACGCCATACAGACCCCCCTGTAGATAACGCCATACAGACCCCCCTGTAGATAACGCCATACAGAGTCCCCCCTGTAGATAACGCCATACAGAGTCCCCCCTGTAGATAACGCCATACAGAGTCCCCCCTGTAGATAACGCCATACAGAGTCCCCCCTGTAGATAACGCCATACAGAGTCCCCCAGTAGATAACGCCATACAGAGTCCCCCTGTAGATAACGCCATACAGAGTCCCCCTGTAGATAACACCATACAGAACCCCCAACCTGTAGATAACACAATACAGACCCCCCTGTATATAACGCCATACAGATTCCCCCCTGTACATAACGCCATACAGAGTCCACCCTGTAGATAACGCCATGCAGAGTCCCCCCTGTAGATAATGCCATACAGAGTCCCCCAGTAGATAACGCCATACAGAGTCCCCCTGTAGATAACGCCATACAGAGTCCCCCTGTAGATAACACCATACAGAACCCCCAACCTGTAGATAACACCATACAGACCCCCCCTGTAGATAACGCCATACAGAGTCCCCCCTGTAGATAACGCCATACAGAGTCCCCCCTGTAGATAACGCCATACAGAGTCCCCCCTGTAGATAACGCCATACAGAGTCCACCCTGTAGATAACGCCATACAGAGTCCACTCTGTAGATAACGCCATGCAGAGTCCCCCCTGTAGATAATGCCATACAGAGTCCCCCAGTAGATAACGCCATACAGAGTCCCCCTGTAGATAACGCCATACAGAGTCCCCCTGTAGATAACACCATACAGAACCCCCAACCTGTAGATAACACCATACAGACCCGCCCTGTAGATAACGCCATACAGAGTCCCCCCTGTAGATAACGCCATACAGAGTCCCCCCTGTAGATAACGCCATACAGAGTCCCCCCTGTAGATAACGCCATACAGAGCCCCCCCTGTAAATAACGCCTTACAGAGTCCCCCCTGTAGATAACGCCATACAGAGTCCCCCCTGTAGATAACGCCATACAGAGTCCCCCCTGTAGATAACGCCATGCAGAGTCCCCCCTGTAGATAATGCCATACAGAGTCACCCAGTAGATAACGCCATACAGAGTCCCCCTGTAGATAACGCCATACAGAGTCCCCCCTGTAGATAACGCCATACAGAGTCCCCCCTGTAGATAACGCCATACAGAGTCCCCCCTGTAGATAACGCCATACAGAGCCCCCCTGTAAATAACGCCTTACAGAGTCCCCCCTGTAGATAACGCCATACAGAGTCCCCCCTGTAGATAACGCCATACAGAGTCCACTCTGTAGATAACGCCATGCAGAGTCCCCCCTGTAGATAATGCCATACAGAGTCCCCCAGTAGATAACGCCATACAGAGTCCCCCTGTAGATAACGCCATACAGAGTCCCCCTGTAGATAACACCATACAGAACCCCCAACCTGTAGATAACACCATACAGACCCCCCCTGTAGATAACGCCATACAGAGTCCCCCCTGTAGATAACGCCATACAGAGTCCCCCCTGTAGATAACGCCATACAGAGTCCCCCCTGTAGATAACGCCATACAGAGTCCCCCCTGTAGATAACGCCATACAGAGTCCCCCTGTAGATAACGCCATACAGAGTCCACTCTGTAGATAACGCCATACAGAGTCCCCCCTGTAGATAACGCCATACAGAGTCCCCCAGTAGATAACGCCATACAGAGTCCCCCTGTAGATAACGCCATACAGAGTCCACTCTGTAGATAACGCCATGCAGAGTCCCCCCTGTAGATAATGCCATACAGAGTCCCCCAGTAGATAACGCCATACAAAGTCCCCCTGTAGATAACGCCATACAGAGTCCCCCTGTAGATAACACCATACAGAACCCCCAACCTGTAGATAACACCATACAGACCCCCCCTGTAGATAACGCCATACAGAGTCCCCCCTGTAGATAACGCCATACAGAGTCCCCCCTGTAGATAACGCCATACAGAGTCCCCCCTGTAGATAACGCCATACAGAGCCCCCCCCTGTAAATAACGTCTTACAGAGTCCCCCCTGTAGATAACGCCATACAGAGTCCCCCCTGTAGATAACGCCATACAGAGTCCCCCCTGTAGATAACGCCATACAGAGTCCACTCTGTAGATAATGCCATACAGAGTCCCCCAGTAGATAACGCCATACAGAGTCCCCCTGTAGATAACGCCATACAGAGTCCCCCCTGTAGATAACGCCATACAGAGTCCCCCCTGTAGATAACGCCATACAGAGTCCCCCCTGTAGATAACGCCATACAGAGCCCCCCTGTAAATAAAGCCTTACAGAGTCCCCCCTGTAGATAACGCCATACAGAGTCCCCCCTGTAGATAACGCCATACAGAGTCTCCCCTGTAGATAACGCCATACAGAGTCCACCCTGTAGATAACGCCATACAGAGTCCCCCCTGTAGATAACGCCATACAGAGCCCCTCCTGTAAATAACGCCTTACAGAGTCCCCCCTGTAGATAACGCCATACAGAGTCCCCCCTGTAGATAACGCCATACAGAGTCCACTCTGTAGATAACGCCATGAAGAGTCCCCCCTGTAGATAATGCCATACAGAGTCCCCCAGTAGATAACGCCATACAGAGTCCCCCTGTAGCTAACGCCATACAGAGTCCCCCTGTAGATAACACCATACAGAACCCCCAACCTGTAGATAACACCATACAGACCCCCCCTGTAGATAACGCCATACAGAGTCCCCCCTGTAGATAACGCCATACAGAGTCCCCCCTGGAGATAACGCCATACAGAGTCCCCCCTGTAGATAACGCCATACAGAGCCCCCCCTGTAAATAAAGCCTTACAGAGTCCCCCCTGTAGATAACGCCATACAGAGTCCCCCCTGTAGATAACGCCATACAGAGTCCCCCCTGTAGATAACGCCATACAGAGTCCACCCTGTAGATAACGCCATACAGAGTCCCCCCTGTAGATAACGCCATACAGAGTCCCCCCTGTAGATAACGCCATACAGAGTCCCCCCTGTAGATAACGCCATACAGAGTCCACTCTGTAGATAACGCCATGCAGAGTCCCCCCTGTAGATAATGCCATACAGAGTCCCCCAGTAGATAACGCCATACAGAGTCCCCCTGTAGATAACGCCATACAGAGTCCCCCTGTAGATAACACCATACAGAACCCCCAACCTGTAGATAACACCATAAAGACCCCCCCTGTAGATAACGCCATACAGAGTCCCCCCTGTAGATAACGCCATACAGAGTCCCCCCTGTAGATAACGCCATACAGAGTCCCCCCTGTAGATAACGCCATACAGAGCCCCCCCTGTAAATAACGCCTTACAGAGTCCCCCCTGTAGATAACGCCATACAGAGTCCCCCCTGTAGATAACGCCATACAGAGTCCCCCCTGTAGATAACGCCATACAGAGTCCCCCCTGTAGATAACGCCATACAGAGTCCACTCTGTAGATAACGCCATGCAGAGTCCCCCCTGTAGATAATGCCATACAGAGTCCCCCAGTAGATAACGCCATACAGAGTCCCCCTGTAGATAACGCCATACAGAGTCCCCCCTGTAGATAACGCCATACAGAGTCCCCCCTGTAGATAATGCCATACAGAGTCCCCCCTGTAGATAACGCCATACAGAGCCCCCCCTGTAAATAACGCCTTACAGAGTCCCCCCTGTAGATAACGCCATGCAGAGTCCCCCCTGTAGATAACGCCATACAGAGTCCACTCTGTAGATAACGCCATGCAGAGTCTCCCCTGTAGATAATGCCATACAGAGTCCCCCAGTAGATAACGCCATACAGAGTCCCCCTGTAGATAACGCCATACAGAGTCCCCCTGTAGATAACACCATACAGAACCCCCAACCTGTAGCTAACACCATACAGACCCCCCCTGTAGATAACGCCATACAGAGTCCCCCCTGTAGATAACGCCATGCAGAGTCCCCCCTGTAGATAATGCCATACAGAGTCACCCAGTAGATAACGCCATACAGAGTCCCCCTGTAGATAACGCCATACAGAGTCCCCCCTGTAGATAACGCCATACAGAGTCCCCCCTGTAGATAACGCCATACAGAGTCCCCCCTGTAGATAACGCCATACAGAGCCCCCCTGTAAATAACGCCTTACAGAGTCCCCCCTGTAGATAACGCCATACAGAGTCCCCCTGTAGATAACGCCATACAGAGTCCACTCTGTAGATAACGCCATGCAGAGTCCCCCCTGTAGATAATGCCATACAGAGTCCCCCAGTAGATAACGCCATACAGAGTCCCCCTGTAGATAACGCCATACAGAGTCCCCCTGTAGATAACACCATACAGAACCCCCAACCTGTAGATAACACCATACAGACCCCCCCTGTAGATAACGCCATACAGAGTCCCCCCTGTAGATAACGCCATACAGAGTCCCCCCTGTAGATAACGCCATACAGAGTCCCCCCTGTAGATAACGCCATACAGAGTCCCCCTGTAGATAACGCCATACAGAGTCCACTCTGTAGATAACGCCATACAGAGTCCCCCCTGTAGATAACGCCATACAGAGTCCCCCAGTAGATAACGCCATACAGAGTCCCCCTGTAGATAACGCCATACAGAGTCCACTCTGTAGATAACGCCATGCAGAGTCCCCCCTGTAGATAATGCCATACAGAGTCCCCCAGTAGATAACGCCATACAAAGTCCCCCTGTAGATAACGCCATACAGAGTCCCCCTGTAGATAACACCATACAGAACCCCCAACCTGTAGATAACACCATACAGACCCCCCCTGTAGATAACGCCATACAGAGTCCCCCCTGTAGATAACGCCATACAGAGTCCCCCCTGTAGATAACGCCATACAGAGTCCCCCCTGTAGATAACGCCATACAGAGCCCCCCCCTGTAAATAACGTCTTACAGAGTCCCCCCTGTAGATAACGCCATACAGAGTCCCCCCTGTAGATAACGCCATACAGAGTCCCCCCTGTAGATAACGCCATACAGAGTCCACTCTGTAGATAATGCCATACAGAGTCCCCCAGTAGATAACGCCATACAGAGTCCCCCTGTAGATAACGCCATACAGAGTCCCCCCTGTAGATAACGCCATACAGAGTCCCCCCTGTAGATAACGCCATACAGAGTCCCCCCTGTAGATAACGCCATACAGAGTCTCCCCTGTAGATAACGCCATACAGAGTCCACCCTGTAGATAACGCCATACAGAGTCCCCCCTGTAGATAACGCCATACAGAGCCCCTCCTGTAAATAACGCCTTACAGAGTCCCCCCTGTAGATAACGGCATACAGAGTCCCCCCTGTAGATAACGCCATACAGAGTCCACTCTGTAGATAACGCCATGAAGAGTCCCCCCTGTAGATAATGCCATACAGAGTCCCCCAGTCAGTAGATAACGCCATACAGAGTCCCCCTGTAGCTAACGCCATACAGAGTCCCCCTGTAGATAACACCATACAGAACCCCCAACCTGTAGATAACACCATACAGACCCCCCCTGTAGATAACGCCATACAGAGTCCCCCCTGTAGATAACGCCATACAGAGTCCCCCCTGGAGATAACGCCATACAGAGTCCCCCCTGTAGATAACGCCATACAGAGCCCCCCCTGTAAATAAAGCCTTACAGAGTCCCCCCTGTAGATAACGCCATACAGAGTCCCCCCTGTAGATAACGCCATACAGAGTCCCCCCTGTAGATAACGCCATACAGAGTCCACCCTGTAGATAACGCCATACAGAGTCCCCCCTGTAGATAACGCCATACAGAGTCCCCCTGTAGATAACGCCATACAGAGTCCCCCCTGTAGATAACGCCATACAGAGTCCACTCTGTAGATAACGCCATGCAGAGTCCCCCCTGTAGATAATGCCATACAGAGTCCCCCAGTAGATAACGCCATACAGAGTCCCCCTGTAGATAACGCCATACAGAGTCCCCCTGTAGATAACACCATACAGAACCCCCAACCTGTAGATAACACCATACAGACCCCCCCTGTAGATAACGCCATACAGAGTCCCCCCTGTAGATAACGCCATACAGAGTCCCCCCTGTAGATAACGCCATACAGAGTCCCCCCTGTAGATAACGCCATACAGAGCCCCCCCTGTAAATAACGCCTTACAGAGTCCCCCCTGTAGATAACGCCATACAGAGTCCCCCCTGTAGATAACGCCATACAGAGTCCCCCCTGTAGATAACGCCATACAGAGTCCCCCCTGTAGATAACGCCATACAGAGTCCACTCTGTAGATAACGCCATGCAGAGTCCCCCCTGTAGATAATGCCATACAGAGTCCCCCAGCAGATAACGCCATACAGAGTCCCCCTGTAGATAACGCCATACAGAGTCCCCCCTGTAGATAACGCCATACAGAGTCCCCCCTGTAGATAATGCCATACAGAGTCCCCCCTGTAGATAACGCCATACAGAGCCCCCCCTGTAAATAACGCCTTACAGAGTCCCCCCTGTAGATAACGCCATGCAGAGTCCCCCCTGTAGATAACGCCATACAGAGTCCACTCTGTAGATAACGCCATGCAGAGTCTCCCCTGTAGATAATGCCATACAGAGTCCCCCAGTAGATAACGCCATACAGAGTCCCCCTGTAGATAACGCCATACAGAGTCCCCCTGTAGATAACACCATACAGAACCCCCAACCTGTAGCTAACACCATACAGACCCCCCCTGTAGATAACGCCATACAGAGTCCCCCCTGTAGATAACGCCATACAGAGTCCCCCCTGTAGATAACGCCATACAGAGTCCCCCCTGTAGATAACGCCATACAGAGTCCCCCCTGTAGATAACGCCATACAGAGCCCCCCCTGTAAATAAAGCCTTACAGAGTCCCCCCTGTAGATAACGCCATACAGAGTCCCCCCTGTAGATAACGCCATACAGAGTCCCCCCTGTAGATAACGCCATACAGAGCCCCCCTGTAAATAAAGCCTTACAGAGTCCCCCCTGTAGATAACGCCATACAGAGTCCCCCCTGTAGATAACGCCATACAGAGTCCCCCCTGTAGATAACGCCATACAGAGTCCCCCCTGTAGATAACGCCATACAGAGTCCACTCTGTAGATAACGCCATGCAGAGTCCCCCCTGTAGATAATGCCATACAGAGTCCCCCAGTAGATAACGCCATACAGAGTCCCCCTGTAGATAACGCCATACAGAGTCCCCCCTGTAGATAACGCCATACAGAGTCCCCCCTGTAGATAATGCCATACAGAGTCCCCCCTGTAGATAACGCCATACAGAGCCCCCCCTGTAAATAACGCCTTACAGAGTCCCCCCTGTAGATAACGCCATGCAGAGTCCCCCCTGTAGATAACGCCATACAGAGTCCACTCTGTAGATAACGCCATGCAGAGTCTCCCCTGTAGATAATGCCATACAGAGTCCCCCAGTAGATAACGCCATACAGAGTCCCCCTGTAGATAACGCCATACAGAGTCCCCCTGTAGATAACACCATACAGAACCCCCAACCTGTAGCTAACACCATACAGACCCCCCCTGTAGATAACGCCATACAGAGTCCCCCCTGTAGATAACGCCATACAGAGTCCCCCCTGTAGATAACGCCATACAGAGTCCCCCCTGTAGATAACGCCATACAGAGCCCCCCCTGTAAATAAAGCCTTACAGAGTCCCCCCTGTAGATAACGCCATACAGAGTCCCCCCTGTAGATAACGCCATACAGAGTCCCCCCTGTAGATAACGCCATACAGAGCCCCCCCTGTAAATAAAGCCTTACAGAGTCCCCCCTGTAGATAACGCCATACAGAGTCCCCCCTGTAGATAACGCCATACAGAGTCCCCCCAGTAGATAACGCCATACAGAGTCCCCCTGTAGATAACGCCATACAGACCCCCCTGTAGATAACACCATACAGAACCCCCAACCTGTAGATAACACTATACAGACCCCCACTGTAGATAACGCCATACAGAGTCCCCCCTGTAGATAACGCCATTCAGAGTCCCCCCTGTAGATAATGCCATACAGAGTCCCCCTGTAGATAACGGCATACAGAGTCCCCCTGTAGATAACGCCATACAGACCCCCCTGTAAATAACGCCATACAGAGCTCCCTGTAGATAACACCATACAGAACCCCCAACCTGTAGATAACGCCATACAGACCCCCCCTGTAGATAACGCCATACAGACCCCCCTGTAGATAACACCATACAGGGTCCCCCTGTAGATAACGCCATACAGACCCCCCTGTAGATAACACCATACAGAACCCCCGTAGATAACGCCATACAGACCCCCCCTGTAGATAACGCCATACAGACTCCCCTGTAGATAACACCATACAGAACCACCCCCCCTCCATAGATAACGTCATACAGGCCCCCCCAAAAAAAAAACGGCCTATAGTTTGTCCTACAAAAGAGATGTATCCCCTATCCACAGGATAGGGGATACATGTGTGATCGCTGGCAGCGATAAGGAGATCGGGGGACCGAAAGTCCCCCCAAGTTCTCCATGACTAACCTCGGACTTCCAGAGTCTGCGCAGTTCAATAAAAATGAAAGGTGCGCTGGTCACGCATACGCACAAGCGCGACCAGTGCACAATTAATTTCTATGGAGCTGCAGACAGACCCCGGAAGTCCGAGGTCTGTCATGGAGAACTTCGGGGGACTTTCGGTCCCCTGTTCTCCTTATCGCTGGGTGTCCCAGCGATCACACATATATACACATGCAAGTCTTTTGTAGGAACAACCCCTTCAGTGGCGTCGCTCTGTAGCAGACATAGCGGCTGATAGCGGAGCCTCCGACCATAGGGGGGCCGTGCCGGCGGGTGGCTCATGCTGTGGGCCCCGTAGCAGCCGCTACGGCTGCTATAGCGGTAGTTACGCCACTGGGTGCTAGTACTGGTGGTGGTGGTGCTAGTAATGGTGCTAGTAGTGGTAGTTGTGGTGCTAGTAGTGGTGGTGCTAGCAGTGGTGATGCTAGTAGTGGTGGTGCTAGTAGTGGTAGTGGTGGTGCTAGTAGTGGTGGTGGTACTAGTAGTGGTGGTGCTAGTACTGGTGGTGGTGGTGCTAGTAGTGGTGGTGCTGGTGGTGGTGGGGGTGCTAGTAGTGGTGGCGGTGGTGCTAGTAGTGGTGGTGGTACTAGTAGTGGTGGTGCTAGTAGTGATGGTGCTAGTACTGGTGGTGGTGGTGTTGGTGGTGCTAGTAGTGGTGGCGGTGGTGCTAGTAGTGCTGGTGGTACTAGTAGTGGTGGTGGTGCTAGTAGTTATTGCTGCTAGTACTGGTGGTGGTGGTGCTAGTAGTGGTGGAGGTGGTGCTAGTAGTGGTGGCGGTGGTGCTAGTAGTAGTGGTGGTACTAGTAGTGGTGGTGCTAGTAGTGATGGTGCTAGTACTGGTGGTGGTGCTAGTAGTGGCGGTGCTAGTACTGGTGGTGGTGCTAGTAATGGTAGCGGTGGTGCTAGTAGTGGTAGTTGTGGTGCTAGTAGTGGTGATGCTAGTAGTGGGGGTGCTAGTAGTGGTAGTGGTGGTGCTAGTAGTCATGGTGCTAGTAGTGGTGGTGGTGCTAGTAGCGGTGGTGCTAGTACTGGTGGTGGCGGTGCTAGTAGTGGTGGTGCTAGTACTGGTGGTAATAGTAGTGGTGGCGGTGGTGCTAGTAGTGGCGGTGCTAGTATTGGTGGTGGTAGTAGTGGTGGTGCTAGTATTGGTGGTGGTAGTAGTGGTGGTGCTAGTACTTGTGATGGTGCTAGTAGTGGTGGTGCTGGTACTGGTGTTGCTAGTAGTGGTGGTGGCGGTGCTAGTACTGGTGGTGCTATTAGTGGTTGTGGTGGTGCTAGTAGTGGTGGTGCTAGTAGTGGTGGTGCTAGTAGTGGTAGGAGTGGTGCTAGCAGTGTTGGTGGTACTAGTAGTGGTAGTGGTGGTGGTGCTAGTAGTGGTGGTGCTAGTAGAGGTGGTGCTGGTAGTGGTGGTTCTAGTAGTGGTTATTCTAGTAGTGGTGATGCTAGTAGTTGTGGTGGTGCTAGTAGTGGTAGTGGTGGTGCTAGTAGTGGTGGTGGTGCTAGTAGTGGTAGTGGTGGTGCTAGTAGTGGTGATGCTAGTAGTGGGGGTGCTAGTAGTGGTAGGAGTGGTGCTAGTAGTGTTGGTAGTACTAGTAGTGGTAGTGATGGTGGTGATAGTAGTGGTGGTGCTAGTAGAGGTGGTGCTGGTAGTGATGGTGCTAGTAGTGGTGATTCTAGTAGTGGTGGTGCTAGTAGTGGTAGTGGTGGTGCTAGTAGTGGTGGTAGTGCTAGTAGTGGTAGTGGTGGTGCTAGTAGTGGTGGTGGTGCTAGTAGTGGTAGTGCTAGTAGTGGCGGTGCTAGTACTGGTGGTGTTGGTGCTAGTAGTGGTAGTGGTGGTGCTAGTAGTGGTAGTGGTGGTGCTAGTAGTGGTAGTGGTGGTGCTAGTAGTGGTGATGCTAGTAGTGGTGGTGCTAGTAGTGGTAGGAGTGGTGCTAGTAGTGTTGGTGGTACTAGTAGTGGTAGTGATGGTGGTGATAGTAGTGGTGGTGCTGGTAGTGATGGTGCTAGTAGTGGTGATTCTAGTAGTGGTGATGCTAGTAGTGGTGGTGCTAGTAGTGGTAGTGGTGGTGCTAGTAGTGGTGGTAGTGCTAGTAGTGGTAGTGGTGGTGCTAGTAGTGGCGGTGCTAGTACTTGTGGTGTTGGTGCTAGTAGTGGTAGTGGTGGTGCTAGTAGTGGTAGTGGTGGTGCTAGTAGTGGTGGTGCTAGTAGTGGTTGTGGTGGTGCTAGTAGTGGTAGTGCTAGTAGTGGTGATGCTAGTAATGGTGGTGGTGGTGCTAGTAGTGGTGGTGGTGGTACTAGTAGTGGCGGTACTAGTACTGGTGGTGGTGCTAGTAGTGTTAATGGTGGTGCTAGTAGTGGTGGTGCTAGTAGTGGGGATGCTAGTAGTGGTGGTGGTGCTAGTAGTGGTGGTGGTGCTAGTAGTGGTGGTGCTAGTATTGGCAGTGCTAGCAGGGGCGTAACTAGGAAAAACTGGGCCCCATAGCAAACTTTTGACTGGGGCCCCCCCTCCGCTGGGTATCACACAAGCCCCCCTTTGTAGATAGTGCCTCCCTATAGATTCCACCACACAGCCCCCTATAGATAACATCTTACAGCCCCAATCCCCCTGTAGATAACGCTATACAGCCCCCCTGTAGATAACACCATACAGCCCCCTGTAGATAACGCCATACAGACCCCCCTGTAGATAACGCCATACAGACCCCCCCTGTAGATAACGCCATACAGAGTCCCCACTGTAGATAACGCCATACAGAGTCCCCCCTGTAGATAACGCCATACAGAGTCCCCCCTGTAGATAACGCCATACAGAGTCCCCCTGTAGATAACACCATACAGAACCCCCAACCTGTAGATAACACCATACAGACCCCCCTGTAGAAAACGCCATACATAGTCCCCCCTGTAGATAACGCCATACAGAGTCCCCCCTGTAGATAACGCCATACAGAGTCCCCCCTGTAGATAACGCCATACAGAGACCCCCCTGTAAATAACGCCTTACAGAGTCCCCCCTGTAGATAATGCCATACAGAGTCCCCCCTGTAGATAACGCCATACAGAGTCCCCCCTGTAGATAACGCCATACAGAGTCCACTCTGTAGATAACGCCATGCAGAGTCCCCCCTGTAGATAATGCCATACAGAGTCCCCCAGTAGATAACACCATACAGACCCCCCCTGTAGATAACGCCATACAGAGTCCCCCCTGTAGATAACGCCATACAGAGTCCCCCCTGTAGATAACGCAATACAGAGTCCCCCCTGTAGATAACGCCATACAGAGCCCCCCCTGTAAATAACGCCTTACGGAGTCCCCCCTGTAGATAACGCCATACAGAGTCCCCCCTGTAGATAACGCCATACAGAGTCCCCCCTGTAGATAACGCCATACAGAGTCCACTCTGTAGATAACGCCATGCAGAGTCCCCCCTGTAGATAATGCCATACATAGTCCCCCAGTAGATAACGCCATACAGAGTCCCCCTGTAGATAACGCCATACAGAGTCCCCCTGTAGATAACACCATACAGAACCCCCAACCTGTAGATAACACCATACAGACCCCCCCTGTAGATAACGCCATACAGAGTCCCCCCTGTAGATAACGCCATACAGAGTCCCCCCTGTAGATAACGCCATACAGAGTCCCCCCTGTAGATAACGCCATACAGAGCCCCCCCTGTAAATAACGCCTTACAGAGTCCCCCCTGTAGATAACGCCATACAGAGTCCCCCCTGTAGATAACGCCATACAGAGTCCCCCCTGTAGATAACGCCATACAGAGTCCACCCTGTAGATAACGCCATGCAGAGTCCCCCCTGTAGATAATGCCATACAGAGTCCCCCAGTAGATAACGCCATACAGAGTCCCCCTGTAGATAACGCCATACAGACCCCCCTGTAGATAACACCATACAGAACCCCCAACCTGTAGATAACACCATACAGACCCCCACTGTAGATAACGCCATACAGAGTCCCCCCTGTAGATAACGCCATTCAGAGTCCCCCCTGTAGATAATGCCATACAGAGTCCCCCTGTATATAACGGCATACAGAGTCCCCCTGTAGATAACGCCATACAGACCCCCCTGTAAATAACGCCATACAGAGCTCCCTGTAGATAACACCATACAGAACCCCCAACCTGTAGATAACGCTATACAGACCCCCCCTGTAGATAACGCCATACAGACCCCCCTGTAGATAACACCATACAGGGTCCCCCTGTAGATAACGCCATACAGACCCCCCTGTAGATAACACCATACAGAACCCCCCGTAGATAACGCCATACAGACCCCCCCTGTAGATAACGCCATACAGACTCCCCTGTAGATAACACCATACAGAACCACCCCCCCTCCATAGATAACGTCATACAGGCCCCCCCAACAAAAAAAACGACCTATAGTTTGTCCTACAAAAGAGATGTATCCCCTATCCACAGGATAGGGGATACATGTGTGATCGCTGGCAGCGATAAGGAGATCGGGGGACCGAAAGTCCCCCCAAGTTCTCCATGACTAACCTCGGACTTCCAGAGTCTGCGCAGTTCAATAAAAATGAAAGGTGCGCTGGTCACGCATACGCACAAGCGCGACCAGTGCACAATTAATTTCTATGGAGCTGCAGACAGACCCCGGAAGTCCGAGGTCTGTCATGGAGAACTTCGGGGGACTTTCGGTCCCCTGTTCTCCTTATCGCTGGGTGTCCCAGCGATCACACATATATACACATGCAAGTCTTTTGTAGGAACAACCCCTTCAGTGGCGTCGCTCTGTAGCAGACATAGCGGCTGATAGCGGAGCCTCTGACCATAGGGGGGCCGTGCCGGCGGGTGGCTCATGCTGTGGGCCCCGTAGCAGCCGCTACGGCTGCTATAGCGGTAGTTACGCCACTGGGTGCTAGTACTGGTGGTGGTGGTGCTAGTAATGATGCTAGTAGTGGTAGTTGTGGTGCTAGTAGTGTTGGTGCTAGCAGTGGTGATGCTAGTAGTGGTGGTGCTAGTAGTGGTAGTGGTGGTGCTAGTAGTGGTGGTGGTACTAGTAGTGGTGGTGCTAGTACTGGTGGTGGTGGTGCTAGTAGTGGTGGTGCTGGTGGTGGTGGGGGTTCTAGTAGTGGTGGCGGTGGTGCTAGTAGTGGTGGTGGTACTAGTAGTGGTGGTGCTAGTAGTGATGGTGCTAGTACTGGTGGTGGTGGTGTTGGTGGTGCTAGTAGTGGTGGCGGTGGTGCTAGTAGTGCTGGTGGTACTAGTAGTGGTGGTGGTGCTAGTAGTTATTGCTGCTAGTACTGGTGGTGGTGGTGCTAGTAGTGGTGGAGGTGGTGCTAGTAGTGGTGGCGGTGGTGCTAGTAGTAGTGGTGGTACTAGTAGTGGTGGTGCTAGTAGTGATGGTGCTAGTACTGGTGGTGGTGCTAGTAGTGGCGGTGCTAGTACTGGTGGTGGTGCTAGTAATGGTAGCGGTGGTGCTAGTAGTGGTAGTTGTGGTGCTAGTAGTGGTGATGCTAGTAGTGGGGGTGCTAGTAGTGGTAGTGGTGGTGCTAGTAGTCATGGTGCTAGTAGTGGTGGTGGTGCTAGTAGCGGTGGTGCTAGTACTGGTGGTGGCGGTGCTAGTAGTGGTGGTGCTAGTACTGGTGGTGGTAGTAGTGGTGGCGGTGGTGCTAGTAGTGGTGGTGCTAGTATTGGTGGTGGTAGTAGTGGTGGTGCTAGTATTGGTGGTGGTAGTAGTGGTGGTGCTAGTACTGGTGATGGTGCTAGTAGTGGTGGTGCTAGTACTGGTGTTGCTAGTAGTGGTGGTGGCGGTGCTAGTACTGGTGGTGGTGGTGCTAGTAGTGGTTGTGGTGGTGCTAGTAGTGGTGGTGCTAGTAGTGGTGGTGCTAGTAGTGGTAGGAGTGGTGCTAGCAGCGTTGGTGGTACTAGTAGTGGTAGTGGTGGTGGTGCTAGTAGTGGTGGTGCTAGTAGAGGTGGTGCTGGTAGTGGTGGTTCTAGTAGTGGTTATTCTAGTAGTGGTGATGCTAGTAGTGGTGGTGGTGGTGCTAGTAGTGGTGGTGGTGCTAGTAGTGGTAGTGGTGGTGCTAGTAGTGGTGATGCTAGTAGTGGGGGTGCTAGTAGTGGTAGGAGTGGTGCTAGTAGTGTTGGTGGTACTAGTAGTGGTAGTGATGGTGGTGCTAGTACTGGTGGTGCTAGTAGAGGTGGTGCTGGTAGTGATGGTGCTAGTAGTTGTGATTCTAGTAGTGGTGGTGCTAGTAGTGGTAGTGGTGGTGCTAGTAGTGGTGGTAGTGCTAGTAGTGGTAGTGGTGGTGCTAGTAGTGGTGGTGGTGCTAGTAGTGGTAGTGCTAGTAGTGGCGGTGCTAGTACTGGTGGTGTTGGTGCTAGTAGTGGTAGTGGTGGTGCTAGTAGTGGTAGTGGTGGTGCTAGTAGTGGTAGTGGTGGTGCTAGTAGTGGTGTTGCTAGTAGTGGTGGTGCTAGTAGTGGTAGGAGTGGTGCTAGTAGTGTTGGTGGTACTAGTAGTGGTAGTGATGGTGGTGATAGTAGTGGTGGTGCTGGTAGTGATGGTGCTAGTAGTGGTGATTCTAGTAGTGGTGATGCTAGTAGTGGTGGTGCTAGTAGTGGTAGTGGTGGTGCTAGTAGTGGTGGTAGTGCTAGTAGTGGTAGTGGTGGTGCTAGTAGTGGCGGTGCTAGTACTTGTGGTGTTGGTGCTAGTAGTGGTAGTGGTGGTGCTAGTAGTGGTGGTGCTAGTAGTGGTTGTGGTGGTGCTAGTAGTGGTAGTGCTAGTAGTGGTGATGCTAGTAATGGTGGTGGTGGTGCTAGTAGTGGTAGTGGTGGTGGTACTAGTAGTGGCGGTACTAGTACTGGTGGTGGTGCTAGTAGTGTTAATGGTGGTGCTAGTAGTGGTGGTGCTAGTAGTGGGGATGCTAGTAGTGGTGGTGGTGCTAGTAGTGGTGGTGGTGCTAGTAGTAGTGGTGGTGGTGCTAGTAGTGGTGGTGCTAGTACTGGTGGTGGTGGTGCTAGTAGTAGTAGTGGTGGTGCTAGTAGTGGTAGTGCTAGTAGTGGTGATGCTAGTAATGGTGGTGGTGGTGCTAGTAGTGGTGGTGCTAGTAGTGGTGGTGGCAGTGCTAGTAGTGGTAGTGGTGGTGCTAGTAGTGGTAGTGCTAGTAGTGGTAGTGCTAGTGGTGGTGATGCTAGTAATGGTGGTGGTGGTGCTAGTAGTGGTGGTGGTGGTGCTAGTAGTGGTGGTGCTAGTAGTGGTGGTGGTGCTAGTAGTAGTAGTGGTGATGCTAGTAGAAGTGGTGGTGCTATTAGTAGTAGTGATGGTGCTAGAAGTGGTGGTGCTAGTAGTGGTGATGCTAGTATTGGTGGTGGTGCAAGTAGTAGTGGTGGTGGTGCTAGTAGTGGTGGTGCTAGTAGTGGTGATGCTAGTATTGGTGGTGGTGCTAGTAGTAGTAGTAGTAGTAGTGGTGCTAGTAGTGGTGGTGGTAGGGTGCATTAATGAAGTGACTTAAAACCTGGACATGTATGTGTAATGTTTCTAGTTAGCCCCTTCATCATAGGGGACATTTCTCCTTCTCTGCTGTGTAATTCTATTCCGTGTTATTGCTGGACGTCGCACTGCAGACAGAAACCAACACCAGCCTCTTCTCTCCGTGTTTCCAGTAATCAGGAAAATTTCTGCATATTTTGACTTTCTTCATCGCTTGTTTTAATCTAAATAAACAGTTACAGACCAAACACGAGAAACATCAGATATCTGAGCTGAGACACATTACTTATATATCTAAAGATGTGTGGAACGCTGTCATGTGGGATGGAGAGACTCCACAAAAAACATTCCCAATATTATCAAACAACAGATCGTATAATCACAAACATTCCTGAAACTACTGCAAGAACAAGAGGAGGTGACGGCAGGTCAGACAAATGCAAACCCAGAAATAATACAGGAAGAAAAGTCCAACATCAATGTTCTACTGAAAAGGGGGACATAATACAAATTTATTGTGAAAAGTGGGCAGTATTATAGTATATATATTATTGTATATAGGGGGCAGTATTATAGTAGTTATATTCTTGTATATAGGGGCAGTATTATAGTAGTTATATTCTTGTATATAGGGGGCAGTATTATAGTAGTCATATTCTTGTATATAGGAGCAGTATTATAGTAGTTATATTATTGCATATAGAGGGCAGTATTATAGTAGTTATATTCTTGTATATAGAGGCAGTATTATAGTAGTTATATTCTTGTACATACAGGGCAGTATTATAGTAGTTATATTCTTTTATATAGGGGGCAGTATTATGATAGTTATATTCTTGTCTATAGGAGGCAGTATTATAGTAGGTATAGTCTAATATATAGGGGCAGTAATATAGTAGTTATATTCTTGTATATAGCAGCAGTATTATAGTAGTTATATTTTTGTATGTAGGAGCAGTATTATAGTAGTAATATTCTTATATATAGGAGCAGTATTATAGTAGTTATATTCTTGTATATAGGGGCAGAATTATAGTAGTTGTATTCTTGTATATAGTAGCAGTATTATAGTAGTTATACTCTTGTATATAGGGGGCAGTATTATAGTAGTTATATTCTTGTATATAGGAGCAGTATTATAGTAGTTATATTCTTGTATATAGGAGCAGTATTATAGTAGTTATATTCTTGTATATAGGAGCAGTATTATAGTAGTTATATTCTTGTATATAGGAGCAGTATTATAGTAGTTATAGTCTTGTATATAGGAGCAGTATTATAGTAGTTATATTCTTGTATATAGGCGGCAGTATTATAGTAGTTCTATTCTTGTATATAGGGGGCAGTATAATAGTAGTTATATTCTTGTATATAGGAGCAGTATTATATTAGTTATATTCTTGTATATAGGAGCAGTATTATAGTAGTTATATTCTTGTATATAGTTGCAGTATTATAGTAGTTATATTCTTGTATATAGGAGGCAGTATTATAGTAGTTATATTCTTGTATATAGGGGGCAGTATTATAGTAGTTGTATTCTTGTATATTGGAGCAGTATTATAGTAGTTATATTCTTGTATATAGGGGCAGTATTATAGTAATTATATTCTTGTATATAGGGGGCAGTATTATAGTAATTATATTCTTGTATACAGGGGGCAGTATTATAGTAGTTATATTCTTGTATATAGGAGCAGTATTATAGTAGTTATATTCTTGTATATAGGAGCAGTATTATAGTAATTATATTCTTGTATGTAGGGGGCAGTATTATAGTAATTATATTCTTGTATACAGGGGGCAGTATTATAGTAGTTATATTCTTGTATATAGAGGCAGTATTATAGTAGTTATATTCTTGTATATAGGGGCAGTATTATAGTAGTTATATTCTTGTATATAGGAGCAGTATTATAGTAGTTATATTCTTGTATATAGGGGCAGTATTATAGTAGTTATATTTTTGTATATAGGGAGCAGTATTATAGTAGTTATATTCTTGTATATAGGAGCAGTATTATAGTCGTTATATTCTTGTATATAGGAGCAGTATATAGTAGTTATATTCTTGTATATAGGGGTAGTATTATAGTAGTTATATTCTTGTATATAGGGGACAGTATTATAGTAGTTATATTCTTGTATATAGGAGCAGTATTATAGTAGTTATATTCTTGTATATAGTTGCAGTATTATAGTAGTTATATTCTTGTATATAGGAGGCAGTATTATAGTAGTTATATTCTTGTATATAGGGGCAGTATTATAGTAGTTGTATTCTTGTATATTGGAGCAGTATTATAGTAGTTATATTCTTGTATATAGGGGCAGTATTATAGTAATTATATTCTTGTATATAGGGGGCAGTATTATAGTAATTATATTCTTGTATACAGGGGGCAGTATTATAGTAGTTATATTCTTGTATATAGGAGCAGTATTATAGTAGTTATATTCTTGTATATAGGAGCAGTATTATAGTAATTATATTCTTGTATATAGGGGGCAGTATTATAGTAATTATATTCTTGTATACAGGGGGCAGTATTATAGTAGTTATATTCTTGTATATAGAGGCAGTATTATAGTAGTTATATTCTTGTATATAGGGGGCAGTATTATAGTAGTTATATTCTTGTATATAGGAGCAGTATTATAGTAGTTATATTCTTGTATATAGGGGCAGTATTATAGTAGTTATATTTTTGTATATAGGGAGCAGTATTATAGTAGTTATATTCTTGTATATAGGAGCAGTATTATAGTCGTTATATTCTTGTATATAGGAGCAGTATTATAGTAGTTATATTCTTGTATATAGGGGTAGTATTATAGTAGTTATATTCTTGTATATAGGGGGCAGTATTATAGTAGTTATATTCTTGTATATAGGAGCAGTATTATAGTAGTTATATTCTTGTATATTGGGGCAGTATTATAGTAATTATATTCTTGTACATAGGGGGCAGTATTATAGTAGATATATTCTTGTATATAGGAGCAGTATTATAGTAGTTATATTCTTGTATATAGGGGCAGTATTATAGTAATTATATTCTTGTATATAGGGGGCAGTATTATAGTAGTTATATTCTTGTATATAGGAGCAGTATTATAGTAGTTATATTCTTGTATATAGGAGCAGTATTATAGGAGTTATATTCTTGTATATAGGAGCAGTATTATAGGAGTTATATTCTTGTATATAGGGGGCAGTATTATAGTAGTTATATTCTTGTATATAGGGGCAGTATTATAGTAATTATATTCTTGTATATAGGGGCAGTATTCTAGTAGTTATATTCTTGTATATAGGGGCAGTATTATAGTAGTTATATTCTTATAAATAGGGGGTAGTATTATAGTAGTTATATTCTTGTATATAGGAGCAGTATTATAGTAGTTATATTCTTGTATATAGGGGCAGTATTATAGGAGTTATATTCTTATATTCTGTTGTTAGAACAGATTCTTTAAGGGCTCTAAATGTCAATAATCTATTTAGAGCAGTTGTCATCTCTCTTTGTTTCCCCACTTTTCTTGGCAGTTTTTTTTTTTTTTTTTTTTAAATGCATCTTTCATCAGGGGACGACATAAACACAATAAAAAGTTCCTCCTGGAGATTATTAAATATTTGCTCTTACCTGAGGCATGATGGGAGTGACATTGAGAGTTAGTAGAAGAGTATTTAGCTAAACCTATTTTAATATTTATTATGTAATCTCTTTACTTTTGCCTACACTAATATTACTATTGGAGGTTAGTGGAATTACTCTTTAAAGAGGCTCTGTCACCGGATTTTGCAACCCCTATCTGCTATTGCAGCAGATAGGCGCTGCAATGTAGATTACAGTAACGTTTTTATTTTTTTTAAAACGAGCATTTTTGGCCAAGTTATGACCATTTTTGTATTTATGCAAATGAGGCTTGCAAAAGTCCAAGTGGGCGTGTTTAAAGTAAAAGTCCAAGTGGGCGTGTATTATGTGCGTACATCGGGGCGTTTTTACTACTTTTACTAGCTGGGCGTTGTGACGAGAAGTATCATCCACTTCTCTTCAGAACGCCCAGCTTCTGGCAGTGCAGACACAGCCGTGTTCTCGAGAGATCACGCTGTGTCGTCGCTCACAGGTCCTACATCGTGTCGGCCACATCGGCACCAGAGGCTACAGTTGTTTCTGCTGCATCAGCGTTTGCAGGTAAGTAGCTACATCGACTTACCTGCAAACGCCGATGCTGTGCAGAATCATCTGTAGCCTCTGGTGCCGATGTGTCCTCGCTCGTCTGACACGATGCAGGACCTGTGAATGACGACACAGCGTGATCTCTCGAGAACACGGCTGTGTCTGCACTGCCAGAAGCTGGGCGTTGTGAAGAGAAGTGGATGATGCTTCTCGTCAGAACGCCCAGCTAGTAAAAGTAGTAAAAACGCCCCGATGTACGCACATAATACACGCCCACTTGGACTTTTACTTTAAACACGCCCACTTGGACTTTTGCAAGCCTCATTTGCATAAATACAAAAATGGTCATAACTTGGCCAAAAATGCTCGTTTTTTAAAAATAAAAACGTTACTCTTATCTACATTGCAGCGCCGATCTGCTGCAATAGCAGATAGGGGTTGCAAAATCTGGTGACAGAGCCTCTTTAACATTGCCTAGATTATACTATATATTAATGCTCCACTGTAATTTCCACAGCTCAGAAATGTAGTAATAGGTTTGCTACTTAAAGTCACTGAGGAAAAATGAAAACAGTCCTGAGAGCCCTTTATGACACCGACCTGGCACAAGGAACCGCTCGACAATAGAGGACTTACAGAATTCAATTTTCCTGACCAGTGTAGAAATGCATCCATCACTGCTGGAGGTTGTGATCCGTCATATTTCACTAAGTAGAACACCCATTCTCTCTAGGCAGGGATGAAATTACAAAAATACTTCAGGCCAAGAGTGAAGAATGCAATGAATTAAAAACGAGCAAAAAGGAAAAGAAACGCCATGAGAAATTCACCACTAATTCATCAAATAAAAATAACCTGTGTCATTTCAGAAAGTGGTCGGAGTGGAACGGCTCAATTCACATTTCACGACAAAATAACTGGCAGCTCGAACAGCTGATGGGAACATGGGTGCCGGGAAACCAATGATTGCAGAGGTTCATCTTGTCTTGTGGAAATCTTCTTAAACCAGATTCACACAGGGACTTTGTAGTGCAGACTATAACCAATATTCGTACTTTTGGTGCAAACAGTACTAAAAAAAAAACACAAAAAATTACAGGCAGTGCTACATGTAAAATACTGTATACCCTTGTGATTATTTTGGAAGTCAATGGGATAAAACTAGAGGTGTCGAATGAAAAGTTTGGGCAGCAATGCAGAGTCTGTTCCAGGGCCCCCCACCTACCACGTGCCAGTCACAATACTGGTGTCTTCTTATGTGATAGAGGGGTCTTCGGACCCTCTTCTGCTCTAGAGCCCAGGTGCGACTCCTACCACTGCCATAATAACGTCAGGGGAACTGGGTGTTTTGAAATAAATGAGCAGGGACACAAAAATGAGATTCAACATGTCCCATAGTGTTACCTGCAGTATCTGGTTGTTGCAGCATGACCACTGAGACAGTGGGCAAAATATTTTACAACCTGCCCCCAATTGTTCTTCAAGCACCATTCTTGATTTAATGTACTTGAAAATGTCTTTTACTATGAAATATCAAATGTTAGCCACAAGCCAACACGAAACGCTGACATGTCCTTCTGCTTGGCGGATGGAATGTCAGCCCGTCTGGAGCCAACGGGACCTCTGTTTGTAATGTGCGGATCAACCGCGGGACCTGGCCCAGGTGTGGGACATCATCAGATGGAGTCCTTTAAAGAGAATGATGCCGCTGACGTCTGTTCCCACTACACTGTTCTACCCCGCGTTACAGTCCCTGAGACGTCACCCAAGTTCCAATTACGCTAGTCGGTGACCGGCATCAAGGTATGTTTGTAGGCTTATAGTCTTATACCGAGCGTTACACCAAGTTTCATTCATTTATGATCATATGCTCAAATTGAGGCCTCCAGTGCTGATATGGTTGGGACCTCCTGTGCTGATATTGTTGGGACCTCCTTTACTGATATGATTGGGACGTCCAGTGCTGATATGGTTGGGACCTCCTTTACTGATATGTTTGGGACCTCCTGTGCTGATATTGTTGGGACCTCCAGTACTGATATGTTTTGGGACCTCCTGTGCTGATATTGTTGGGACCTCCTTTACTGATTTGATTGGTACCTCCAGTGCTGATATGGTTGGGACCTCCTTTACTGATATGATTGGGACCTCCTGTGCGGATATTGTTGGGACCTCCAGTACTGATATGTTTGGGACCTCCTGTGCTGATATTGTTGGGACCTCCTTTACTGATATGATTGGAACCTCCTGTGCTGATATTGTTGGGACCTCCAGTACTGATATGTTTGGAACCTCCTGTGCTGATATTGTTGGTACCTCCTTTACTCATGTTTGGTAGCTCCAGTGCTGATATGATTGGGACCTCCTGTGCTGATATTGTTGGTACCTCCTTTACTGATATGATTGGGACCACCTGTGCTGATATTGTTGGGACCTCCTTTACTGATATGATTGGGACCTCCTTTGCTGATAAGTTTGGGACCTCCTTTACTGATATGATTGGGACCTCCAGTGCTGATATGGTTGGGACCTCCTTTACTGATATGGTTGGGACCGACTTTACTGATATGGTTGGTACCTCCTTTACTGATATCATTGGGCTGTGCAGAGAGGTTTCAAACTGAAAACAGGATTGAATCTTTACTTATATTCCAGATCTTACTTAAAGGATTTCTCCACATTTCTAACTTTTTGTGAGAAGGGTTCCCTGGCAATAAATTCATCCCAGAGTGTCCCACTTCTGAGACCCCAAGTGATCAGGTGTAATCTGCTGTGTAACCAAGCAGTAAATGCTCAGTTTCCCTGTAGCACCACCACAGGTGAAATAAAGCATTACATGTAGAAATAAATGGGCTGGAAATGTAATGCACAGACATGCTGGATTCTCCAGAGTGAGAGACAATTCTTGCAGTTGCTTTTTTCTCTAGCTAAAAGGTGAGGATCCTGAATATCGACCCCCATGTTAACCCTCAGGACTAACTCCAAAATACCTAAAGGGGTATTTGAAAATGTGTTTTCTAAACCAAACAATTTTAGTTTCAACCCGTTCAAAACTCCTAGTGGAATCTATGCCAGGACCAATTGCTGAGCTTCTGAAGGCCATAGGAGGTCCAACGTGCTACTAGATGGGGGTCTCTAATGAAGTGGCCATTCAATGTACTTTTCTTTATCATGGGAGCCTGTGGGTGACCTATGCCACTGTGCTATACATTGTAGGCTTCCATAGGGGGTATAGGTTGGGAGTTTTGCTGATGTTTACCTCCGACACATACTGCCACAGTAGTTTGAACAGAGCCAAATAGAGATGAGCAAATCAATTCTTAACAAATCGAATTTGGTCCGAATTTCCCAAAAGTTTTATATTTTACGTATTCATAAACTCTTGGGGTTCACCTGATCTCCTGTAGCAATGTGTCCCTGCAGGCATCCAGATATGACATTGTTTTGTCTTATGTGACCGCTGCTGCGATGCATTTTTGGCCGTCTCCTGAGATGATGTTCCTTTGACCCTTATGGCCGCTGCAACCAATCACAGGGACAAAATTGCGTCTTCTCAACAGGTCGGAATGGGTGCGTCGCTATGGAAGACCATGGGAGGTGAGAATGAAATTTTTTTTATTTTATGATTGGAATTGCAAGTGTCCCGATTTGCCCCATTTGACTTTCTGATGTCTTTGAAGACTGTAACCAACTTAGAAGACATCAGAATATCGGGCAATACAATCCAGGCATTTGCAATTTGCAGCAAATTTATTGGACAGCCAATTAGATAGAATCGGCCCTTAAAAAATTTTGGGGAAATTGGCCAGATCCGCTCTAATGATCTCCTCCCCGCACATTATTGGAATATATTATTTCATTCACTTCTGTCATTTTTCTATATTGTCGAATTTGCTCTTGGCAATTAAGCCGAAATATTTGATTTATTTCTCTCCTCCTTGCTGTTATTCCACAGGGCACTGAGAAATGTGGTTAACATTTGTATAATGCAGAATATGAATATACAATGGACTCGTGGGCATATCACACGTTTTATCAAAGCAAATAAGTTAGAGCGCTCACTGATCTGTGATATTAGTAGACGGCGCGCAGGGGCCTCATGTATAAACAATTACACGCGCGCGCGCTGGAAAAACAAAACCGTGTTTAATTAGGACAATTCAGGAAGTTCTTTTTTATTTTACACATTTTTGGATTTATTTAAAATGTTACCCGCAGTCTGAAATACTCGATATCTCTCGCACCATAACTTATATTTTTTTCTAAAAGAGAGAGAGAAAAAAATAATACTAATAATGCAAAATAAATTAAAAAAAGACTGAATAGAATTTTTACCAACTGAATCCCTTGCTGACAATTGACTCAGAGTTACGTCACAGACGACAAGGGGGCATATGGAGCGGGTTTACGGACTGAGCACGCTCCATACTAAGTGGGTGTCGGTTGTATGTTACAGCCGACACTTCAATGTAACGAGCGGGATCCTGGTTGTTTAACCCCATGGATGCCGCAGTCAATAGCAACTGCTGCATCCAAACCATTAGAAAAAGCTGGGCGGCCCCTCCGTCGTGACATTGCACCCCCTCCCCCACCCCGTGACATGATCGCAGGATGCCGATGGCTGTCGTGTCAGCCTGGGGCCCAATAAAGGTCTGCCAGAAGCAGGGCTTAATAGTAGCCTGTAAAAATTTTGATATACATTAGTATTGCAGTATATTGTGCAAGTGATCGAACGATCGTTGGTTCAAGTCCCCTTGGGGGACAATTAATAAAAGTAAAAAACTTTTAAACAAAGGTTTTTTATGTCCAAAAAAAAGCCTTTTCTAATTTTCCCCCTAAAGCATTGCCGCAATCATATTGACCTGCGGAATAAAATTAACATGTCGTTTATACCGCACAGTGAACGCCGTAAAAACGAAACCCAAAAACAATGGAGGGATCAGGTTTTTTTCCCCACTGCACCCCACAAATACATTTTTTCCAGTATGGCAGTACATTATATAGTACAAAAAAAATGGTGTCATAAAAAGCTACAACTGGCCCCGCAAAGAACAAGCTCTCCTACGCCTTTACCAACGGAAAAAAAAAACAAACGTATTGATTTTTGAAGGTGGAAAACGAAATAAAAAAAATAAAAAGGGCTATTGCAGGAAGATCTTAACAGGGGAAGGCGACTCAAGGGTTTATATCTACAACACAAGCCAACATGCTGTACAGATTACATTTATAATATATCATTATAGCAGACAGAGCTCCAAATCCCCTGCATAAACATAAAATTAAACATTCTGACTACCTGCAGCCACAACTAGGGAGAGCTAGGGAAGAGTTCATCAAACTGTGCATTCATCTGATGTAAGAGAATTTACCTGCCCCCTCCATTAGGGCATGGCCAGACGTGGCGGAATTGCTCTGGAAATCCGCAGCGGACATTTTCTCCATTGGTTTCCACACCTTTTTAGTAAGGTTCGTGCACACATGGCGGAAAACTCCGCTGCGGACCATAGGCTGCGGTGTGGAATTTGGTGTCCGGAGCATACACTGGCTGTTGCGGACGTGTAGCGGACTTGTTGCGGAATTTCTCCATTGAATTCAATGGAGTTTCAAAATTCCGCAATGAAATCCGCAGATGTTATGCAGATGTTATGTGTGCTGCATTGCGTATTGGTTTTACAAACAGGAAATGTCTTCATTCTGGCTGGACCTATGTGTTTCGAGGTCTATAGCCAGACTGAGATGACATGTTTTAAAAGACAGCAGGAAGTTCTCTTCACCTGAATACGCAACGGCTAATCCGCATCAATTTCCTGCACATTTTAGGCAAAGCTGCAACAGAATCTGCAACGCAGATTATGTGCGGCATTGATGCGGACAGTGTTCGCAGAAATACGCCACGTCTGGCCATGCCCTTATAGTTCAGCTAAGTTGTTAGGGTTGTGTCTGTCCGCAAGTTCTCTGACTATTCGCAGTAACAACCAGCAGAATAGTGAATGCAGCTCTGGAGTATAATAACAGGGTTAACTAAGGATCAGTACAGGATAAGTAATGTAATGTATGTACACAGTGACTCCACCAGCAGAATAGTGATTACAGCTCTGGAGTATAATACAGGATGTAACTCAGAATCAGTACAGGATCAGTAATGTAATGTATGTGCACAGTTACTCCACCAGCAGAATAGTGAGTGCAGCTCTGGAGTATAATACAGGATATAACTCAGGATCAGTACAGGATAAGTAATGTAATGTAATGTATGTACACAGTGACTCCCCCAGCAGAATAGTGAGTGCAGCTCTGGAGTATAATACAGGATGTAACTCAGAATCAGTACAGGATCAGTAATGTAATGTATGTGCACAGTGACTCCACCTGCAGAATAGTGAGTGCAGCTCTGGAGTATAATACAAGATGTAACGCAGGATCAGTGCAGGATAAGTAATGGAATGTATGTACACAGTGACTCCACCAGCAGAATAGTGAGTGCAGCTCTGGAGTATAATACAGGATGTAACTCAGGATCAGTACAGGATAAGTAATGTATGTGCACAGTGACTGCACCAACAGAATAGTGAGTGCAGCTCTGGAGTATAATATAGGATGTAACTCAGGATGAGTGCAGGATTAGTAATGTAATGCACCTTTACTACAGCTTATGGTCATGTATCCTTTTTTGTATTTAGGTTACCTGGCCCTCTAAGAGACTGTGTAGATTCCAGATGCAATGTAACTTTGTTGCTATGTTGTTGCAGGTCCCAGACATAGTTATATATTCTACATTGCAGCAAGAAATAAGACACTTCACAATGTAAAGCAAAGAAACAATGTCTGAATTGAGCGTCCCCCTCGTGCTTCTCCCAGGGCTCACGTGTATAATTATCAGCGTCACAATCTATTTATTCACTTTTTACATACGTATTTTCTTTGAATTATTTAATTCCTTCCCCCATTTGCTGTATCTTACAGTATCTTACATGTGAATACTCAATATATATAATCTCATATTAATATTTCATTACCTCAGAAATCTAGGGTAATTCATAATTAAAAATGTCTATTAGTGGTTGATATAAATATTACATTTTGTCGAGTGGCGCTCATTTGTATTACAGGACGGTATAACGTCACTATAGCTATTAATGACGGCTCACAGTCTATTACATGCAGCAATGGAGTCCAGAGTCGTCGCTGTCTAAGATATTACACATGGAGCCGCTGCACGGACATTTTGCATCATAGGAGAGGCGCAGTCCCTCGGTCTTTATGCCCCTGTTTATAATTTTCCCTGAATCCTTAAGAAATCGGCTGTTTCAGCCAAAGTGCATTTATCAAGGGTCGTACCTGCGATGCCAAACTCAAAATTGATCCTTCTTCTGCTGATACACTTTGTTTTTTCATTACGAATTTTAGAATAAAGCAGTCAATTGAATTTCCACAAGAAGCTTTTCAGTTTTATTTTTTTAGCTTTGCAGAGAGTAGACACAAAGTTAAAGGTATTTTCGGCTTTGAACAATCCCTACTTGTAAGAAGGCAAATACAAACAACACAACAACAATCAGGAGCGCCTCCTTTTCTTTATGCCAATATTAATGGGTAACTTGACTTTTCGATCAAGATGGTTCACTCAGTTTCCATGAGTGGTTACTCATTAACACGTTTTCCAGCATAAAATATTCTCCTATATGTTGCTGCGATTCAAGCCAGAGACAATTTGAATTTCGCTCTGTAAATCCAATCCAGGCAAGAAAAAAGAAAGAGAGCAAATAGGAGGATCACTGATAAATAAGTTACAAACAAGTTTTAACCCCCTTCCTCAGGATAAGAATACATTCAATGTCAACCTTTAACTATCATTTTAATTATACCTCCACCCCATGACCCCATATTACCACCACATTGTGACTGAATAATACCCCCATACTGTTATGGAATAAAAAGCACTATACAAAGTAATATTACCACCATACAGTGACCACATAGTAGTAGACACAAAGGCGCTCTTCAGACTAATTACATCCTGTGACTCACAGGTGAAGTCTTCTCTGATTGGAGTCGGTCACTTTCCCTTTTCTTCTTCTTCATCCGGCCAAGCCTACCATGACGACTCGTTCTGGCCAGCACTTGTCTCCGCAGAATTTGACACGTAGACATTTTTGGCTCCTCACTTTTTCATCACCCACCTCATCTATTCCCCACCTATACAAAACCTTGCCATCCATAGTGTCCCAATAATAATGCGAGCTTTTATGCCCCCACTTAGTATTAATGTCCCCTTTTATGAGCCAACTCAGTAATGACACCTTTTGTTCCCCACACTCAGTAATAATGCCAAATTTTATCTCCCCATCCTGCAATAATGCCCCTTTTATGAACCCACTCAGTCCTTTTATGCCCCCTACAGTGGTGCCCCCTTTGTACTCATGAAAAAAAATAAAAAAGAATCTCACCTAAACCTGTTCAGCCATTCCAACAGCGATTTGCGACTTCTTCCTCTCTGCTCTCAGCGGCCCTGCGCAGGCAGTGGGAAGCAGTGATGTCATTGCGCCACCTGTGCAGGGCCGCTGACGTCATCAGCATGCTCCCACTGTCTCATAGGCTGCAGGCCTGAACCAGCATGTGGCCTACGAGAATTAATAGCTGGGCAAGGAGCCAAGGTCACCCCATCTGCCATTCTGGTAATCCACCAGTTCTCATTTGTAATTGTGTATAATGGTAACTTCAGTCAAATTAGAAGAATCCTTTGGGGATTCCAGATAAATGTTCATATTGTAATAGACGTAGTAGGAAAAAAATCCACTGGTAATATTTAAAACAGCAAAAATGTTAAAAGTAGTAGCAGCTCCCTCGTATCCAAGAATAAAATCCACAAAAATACAAAATGAAGGATGAATGAAAGAAATAGGAGCATTTAAATGTGGACATGGTGGATCCACGTGCTGGGCTGCGATCCCACATAGAAGAACTTTACTAATGTGACTTCAGAAGAGGAGCCAAAATGAAAGAGTTTTTGTTTAACCTGCTCGAGTAGTAATGTTATGTTATCTACTTACTGGAGTGCCCCTGTGGCCGCCATTATATATCGGTAGAACAACCTTACTGCTAAGAGAACGGGTTAATAAATATAATTGTAATATTTATCACAAGTGCATGAAACGTGGCGCATCGCGGCACATTATTACCGTACACCAAGGGGATGCAGAGTTATTGGAAGTAACAGCAATAGAACAAGTGAAGAAAACATCGTCCTGGTGTAAAGCCTTGGTAGACGAGAAATGGAAATGATTTTTCACCTCGAGTGATTAATATCAAGAGGGTTGAACGAAGCCTTAGGCCATGTTCAGACGTGGCGGAATTGCTGTTGAGTTTCGCTGTGGACAGTCCGCAGTGGAATTCTGCAGCAGCCGTTTTTTTCATTTGTTTCTATACATTTTTAGGAAACTTAGTTCAGACGTTGCGGAAAATAACTGTGCGGAAATCAGGCTGCGGTGCAGAATTTTCCCTCCGCAGCAGCTCATGACGTTGCGGAGAAGAAGCGGAATTTCACTGCGGATTTCAGCCTTTGCAATGCAAAAACGGAAACTGTGGCAAGTCCGCTGTGATATCTGCAACGTCTGAATTACCGGTCAAATATGCAAATGTTGCTGCAGATTCGTTGCGTATTTGCCCCGAATCTGCACCAACATTTGCAGCGGAAAAATACTGCCACGTGTGAACGTGGCCTTAGAGTATATCTAACAGCAGAATGCCACATCAGAGACTAGATTGGAAGGTTTCATATTGGAGACGTCACTGCTGAAGACAATATTATCAGATGAGGACGTGTTAAAGTCAGAAGAATTGCAGGAAAGATATTTAATTTCCGATTTGACGGAAACTGAGTGGGTACAGACTAGGGAATAGTTACATCATATCATGCTGAAGTGAAGATGATATAGTATTTAAAGGTTGGTGTTAATATGAAAGGAGATTTGGCCCGAAATGCGTAGAATCAGTTCGTAACTTATTTATCACTGTTAATTATTTTTTTAATATTTGATGTTTATATCTAGTTGACGACTTAACAATCCTGGTGGGAAATCTGAAAGGCGGATATGAATTTATTGAGAAGCGCTCCAGGATATGAGGATATCACTGGAGAACGCTCTCCTCAGATAAATGAGTGGAAATACTTGGCATGATTTGTTAACCCAAAGATCTATTTACTGCTGTTTTCAACTTTTTTTTTAGTTGCTCTCCTTTCTTTCTACTTGTTAGAAGGTCCCTTGACATTAAGCAGATTTCAAAGTATCCCCCTGATTGGACCCCCAGCAATCAGCTGTAATCTGCGGGGTAACCTGACAGTAAGAATTCAATTTCTCTGCAGCGCCTCCACAGGAGAAATGAAGCATTACACAGTGTCCATTTATATCAATGCGTTGTCTGTGTAATACAAGAGAGGACAGGTCCTCCAGAGAGAGAGAGACGTTCTATGTAACCGCTCTCAACTCTGACCAATAGATGAGAATCCTGAACAGAGGACCCCCCCCTCTATGATCTCAGAATTCCCTAATAGGGTGTATAACAATAGGTTTTACAAACTGGACAATCCCTTTGAAGGGGAACACCACCTAAAGTGTGTCTTCTTATATGACATGTACACTAGTCAGAAGATAACATTGGTGGAGGTGTGGGAGCTCGGACCCTCATTGCTTCGTTAAAGATGGGCTCTTACCCACAACACTAGGGTGCCATTGGTTTTGGGCTTGTGGTGTGGTGGTCCTCCACCAATATCATCTGGTGACATCTCTCTATGAAAGAAATGCTTTTGGAGACATTGCCCTTTAAAAGACCGCTCCACCTGCAGTATAATTGTTATGTTTGCATTACATAGTGTGACTGACCATGTGGAGAGGTTGTGGATGGGGGTCTATATTTCCCCAAGATTTCGGTCTTCTGCTATCTGAAAACAACCAGGGAATAAATTCAGCAGAGAATGTGGTTCTTCCTCTGCAATAGCTTTTATCTAAAACCTGGAAAAGGGCCTGGTTGTTGGAGTGGGGAGAGATGGGGGGTCCCCATTCCATCCACACAGTCCTGGTCTTGGGCTGTCTAGCTATTAATCAGGGGTCAGGTGTGATAACCCTTTAAAAAGGCTGCAGTTCAGTCCCACTCTCTCTCAGCCTGGGGGGAGGAGCTTGTGAGAGCAAAACCGACTGCATTCATAACAGGTTGAATGGTCGGCATAGTTTATGGTGCCGGGCATTAGGCCTGCACTGTGTTAGTTAGGATACCTGACTGTATAGTTCGTGCCAGACTGGCAGAGAGTTTTCTTTTATTTATTTTCTTTTTTATTCATGTACAACCTGTAAATAAAACTGGCTGAGGCCAGTAGTACCACATCTTTGCTGTGCGGACTGAAATTTACTGCCGTGTTTGATACTGAGTGCCCGTCTACCCCAGGAGACGACTGTCCCGCTACCTAATTCCCTTACAATTAGAGAACTCCAGTCCCAACTACTCATTGCAGCTATTTTCTTGATTATGACAGCAATGGTCCTGTGTATGATAATGACTGATAGGTTGTCAACACTCCTCCCCTTTTATTAGCATCAATTATCAGCCAATCAGAAGACGTCTAACCGGCTGAGCAATTCCTGTCAATAGAGTCACCCAGCATAGATCCAGGTCCATTTCAAGAGTCATAACAGTACAACCAATAGAATTTGCTTATATATCTGTCCTGTGTACCTTACCAGGAATCTACCAAGCTGCCAGAAAAGTGTCCCCCAAAAGTGCCCCCCCATAAAAACATACAAATCCTACTACAAGCAGTTCAGTTCTTGTGTATAACTTGAGTTTTATCCAGAATACTTGGTGATTCACACTTGCTCTTAACAGATAATGGACTCTTTTACCATAGGGCAAACAGTACATCTGCACCGGGCCCCCAGGCAGCCCACCACTTTTAACTATATCTGTGTCCTCAGGAAGGGGATGCAGTTGAAAACAATGGTTTCCTGTTTTGCCATTTTCTCTAGCACGCCAAAGGCATCATTGCCAGATGACATGATGACGTCACTGCATCGCACCACCTGCACTGGTCGGCAGATAGAACAGGCCGAGAGACTTTGCTGGTTGTAGGAACGAGGCTAGGTGAGTATGACTTTTATTAATTTCAGGGCCACTATTACTGTGTGGGGGGCACAAAAGGGGGCACTATTAGTGTGGGATACTGAGAGGAGAACTTTTACAATGTGAAGTCTAAAAGGGGCACTGTTACTGTTTAGGGCACTAAGTAGAGAGCTATTACCGTGAGGGGCCTAAAGAGTGCACTATTACTATGTGTAGCACAATAAGGTAAACTATCACCGTCTGGGGCACTATTACGGTCTGGGTCACTATCTATATGGCACTATTATTCTTAGGAGCACTATGTGTCTGGTACTATGATTTTGGGGATCACTATTCTCATGGCACTATTATTTATTCATGAAGTACAGTATTTGGGACCTCTGTGCAACAAAGCAGTTAGAGTAATTGGGGTACGTGGGGCAGCAACAGGCACAGCATTGGGGGTAGCAGCAGGATGGGAAATTTGGTGAGAAGTTGGGGAAAAATTGTAGAGACAGCTGGACAAGCAAGGAGCCAACGATGTCTAGGCAGTAAACTCTGTCTGGAAGACGTCATCATGGCGGTACATTCCATATAGAGAAGAAAATGGAAATTAAAGGACTTTAATCAGAGAAGACGTCACCTGTGAGTCAAAACCTTTCCCATTAATGTTCCTTAACAATTATTCTTCTGAAAAGATAAAATTGTTTTTATCATCTTTAATTGACTTTGTAGACATCGAAGGACAATGAACATTGTTCATGGGGGAGGTTGAGGGGGTACTCATGAAACCTCTGCACTGGGCCCACCAATGTATTAAAATAACCCTGCAGGTACAGAAGTAAGGTACTTATACTCAACAATCATAGGACTAAATTAGTGCCTCTTATTGTCAAATCATCACCACAAACAATTTAAAGGAGTCTGTCTGGTGTCCCTTGGCAGCCACTGTTGACACATAATTGAAGTGCTGCTCTGAGACAGAAGTAACACAAGGACTTAAAACTAAGTGGAATCCCTAAATTAAAGTTGGTGGAAGCTGATGCAGACATGTTCCTATGGTCCAGCAGACAAGGAGTGTATGTCTGTTTCCCTATGGCAAATAAAGTATTCAGGTTGAGTCAAGCATGGTACTGTGGCAGCTACAACGGCTATTAACACTTTGAGCTTTGGGTTACTGCAATTCTATGGTTAAATGGTCATCTTATCATCTAAAACCTGTTCTTTGATTGCTCGAGGCCTGTGAGTTTGAGCATCAGTGCCTTGGAGAAGAGTGTTTTTTCTGGGCAGACTTCCAAACACTTGACAAAATGTGTTACGTTGGTAAAACAGCAATTAGCCTTCCATGGTTGAGTGTTTTCGGTTCAGAGAATATTACATAGTCCAAAAAAGTCTTGCAGCCACTGGTTGCCCAAAGCACATATTCATTTAAATCTATTACCTATGCCAAGCTCCATTTCAAGCTCAGTTTAGATCTTCTTCTCGGCAGCCATCAATTACTGTCAATGTGAGATTGGCTGGAAAGAAGCCTCGAACCGTCTGGCCCTGAAGAGGAAGCGTGACACAATGTTACAAGGTTTTGCCATAAACGCTACTTTTATTTCCTTTGTAATCGGCCAAGCAACAAAGTTCTGGACAACTCATCCTTGTGCTCCTCTTGATATACTAAAAATATAGTAAAGTACTTTCCTTCTAAAAGCTGCCGCCACTGTAGGGATACCAAGCGACACATTCAAAGTGATCATGTCCGCTTGGCCAATTAAAACTCAAGGCGCACTATTTCACAGAGCTTCTTACTGGCTTGTGTATCAGTTATGGCGGTTCTGACCCTATTTTGGCTTGTGTACTCATTTGCTGTTTTTCTACTTATACCTGACCTGTTGTGACCCGGCTTGCCTGACGGATCTTCGTATATGTCCACGGTACAGTATATACGCACTCTGCCTGACCCGTTACCTGACCCTGGGCTTGTTTGACTATGTTCCGATTGCATCCATGGTACCACGTCCTTCCAGTTCTTCCTGACCTCTGTTACCGAGATCGGGTAGACTGATTACTTACTCCTGTATCCAAAGTTGATCAAACTTCCTTCACTGGTACGCTTCTGCATTGACTTTCTCTTGTTGCTGCCCCTAGCAGCCGTCTGTCCAAACTATCCCCGGGTATTCTGATTCCACCTAGGTTAGACGTCATTGAAGGACTCAAAAACTGGACTAGCTTAGGGCATGGAAGTCCTGGAGCCAGCTGTGTACCTGGATCCAAAGCAAAGTCGGTGAATTGTGCAGTTCAGATGGGTTCTTTCTCTGGGTATCGCAGGAATCAGACTATAAGGTTAAGTTCACATGGAGCGGATACACTACATAAAAGGTATACAGCGTATTCGTCCCGGTGGCCACAGGGAATTCCCTACGAAAAAAGCACCAAATTGTGGTGCAGTTTTTTGCCCTGAATGTCCGCTGTGGAAAATTTGTAGAATTAGCACATGACAGAATGACATCTCATCCCAGGAGGCCGGGACTCTGACGTCATCCAGGCCGGCCTCGTGGGATGACATTCCATCCCATGTGATCGCCTCTACAGCCTGTGATTGGCTGCAGCTGTCAAATGGGATGAAACTTCATCACAGGAGTCTGGCCTGCAGAACGTCAGAGGTAAGTATAAGGTTTTTCATTTTTCTAAGTTGCGATTTTTGCGGCGTAATTGCTGCGATTACGCCGAAAAAGTAGCAAAACTTGACTGTTTGGCCTTATTCACACAAACGTTTCTGTTTTGCGCCCGGAAAAAAATGGACACATTTGTCATGCATTGCCTTATGTGCTCCATGTGGGATAGTTACAGTCATCTCTCTAAGTAGAAAATTGGTGGAACTCCATTCCCTCAAAACCACACCCAATGTTGGGGTGTATGTACGAAATTTGCAAAATGCAACAAAAATGGCACAAAACCGGCATGTGCAAATACACCCTCAACCTGCCCGGTATTTCTGGGTGAAATAGGTGGCAACCCTAGGTCCATCAGAGATATTCGAGCCCAGGTTGTTTTGGTTTGATGATTCCAGCTTCACTTGGTCACTCTTCCTCCCACTGCAGGTAAAGGACGGGGTCTACAGGTTTTGACCACTGGACCTTCTCACGCACTATATGCAAATAACCAACCTATGATGTTAGATTTGTAAGATATTAGTCACAAAGGTTGGGGATCTGAGTCTCTTTACTTACAGTGGGAGTCGGAACTTTCATGGCCAGCCCCATGTAAAACGAAAAAAACCCTATTGTAAGTTATCAGAACTGCAAAAAAAAAAAACTGTTTTAGGAATATTTTCAGCTGTATTTTATAGGATAACGCACGAAAGCTGAAAATGTGTTATCACAGCAGATGCCGAGTTGTATTAGTTGGGAAGGCGACAATCCTGTAACTGCGGCTTTCATCAGACTGAGTTGCACTTGAATTTGCAGACAGCTGGAACAGAGAGCGTGTCTTTTGTCACCTGCCAAATCCGCGCATTGTTTAGACATGGTGGATGTGACTCTGGGAACAGTTTAAAGTTTTGTCGCTGCTCTTGAAGTTCAGAGACTTCAGAGTAAAATCAAGTCATTGCCGGTGATAGAATGAGACAGAGCAGGGAGTGATCGCCGAGAGATAACCTAAATAATATAGACACGGAGTACAGAAAGCCAAAAACATGCAAATCGTAACCTACCAGGTATAAATCTACCTGCAGCTGGTATAAGGCAAGCATCTGCTGGATATCCAAAACCCAGGAAAATTCTACTGATATGGAGCATGCTGGTATAACCTGGGTATCTCCTGTATATAATTATATATGTACAGCTGGTATAAGTTATATATCTTCCTGTATATAGTGATATGGAGCATGCTGGTATAACCTGGGTATCTCCTGTATATAATTATATATGTACAGCTGGTATAAGTTATGCATCTTCCTGTATATAGTGATATGGAGCATGCTGGTATAACCTGGGTATCTCCTGTATATAATTATATATGTACAGCTGGTATAAGTTATACATCTTCCTGTATATAGTGATATGGTGCATGCTGGTATAACCTGGGTATCTTCTGTATATAATTATATATGTACAGCTGGTATAAGTTATACATCTTCTTGTATATAGTGATATGGAGCATGCTGGTATAACCTGGGTATCTTCTGTATATAATTATATATGTACAGCTGGTATAAGTTATACATCTTCCCGTATATAGTGATATGGAGCATGCTGGTATAACCTGGGTATCTCCTGTATATAATTATATATGTACAGCTGGTATAAGTTATACATCTTCTTGTATATAGTGATATGGAGCATGCTGGTATAACCTGGGTATCTTCTGTATATAATTATATATGTACAGCTGGTATAAGTTATACATATTCTTGTATATAGTGATATGAAGCATGCTGGTATAACCTGGGTATCTTCTGTATATAATTATATATGTACAGCTGGTATAAGCTATACATCTTATATATAGTGATATGGAGCATGCTGGTGTAACCTGGGTATCTTCTGTATATAATTATATATGTACAGCTGGTATAAGTTATACATCCTCTTGTATATAATGATATGGAGCATGCTGGTATAATCTGGGTATCTTCTGTATATATAATTATATATGCACAGCTGGTATAAGTTATACATCTTCTTGTATATAGTGATATGAAGCATGCGGGTATAACCTGGGTATCTTCTGTATATAATTATATATGTACAGCTGGTATAAGTTATACATCTTCTTGTATATAGTGATATGGAGCATGCTGGTATAACCTGGGTAACTTCTGTATATATAATTATATATGCACAGCTGGTATAAGTTATACATCTTCTTGTATATAGTGATATGAAGCATGCGGGTATAACCTGGGTATCTTCTGTATATAATTATATATGTACAGCTGGTATAAGTTATACATCTTCTTGTATATAGTGATATGGAACATGCTGGTGTAACCTGGGCATCTTCTGTATAAAATTATATATGTACAGCTGGTATAAGTTATACATCTTCTTGTATATAGTGATATGGGGCATGCTGGTATAGCCTGGGTATCTTCTGTATATAATTATATATGTACAGCTGGTATAAGTTATACATCTTCTTGTACATAGTGATATGGAGCATGCTGGTATAACCTGGGTATCTTCTATATATAATTATATATGTACAGCTGGTATAAGTTATACATCTTCTTGTATATAGTGATTTGGAACATGCTGGTATAACCTGGGTATCTTCTGTATATAATTATATATGTACAGCTGGTATAAGTTATACATCTTCTTGTATATAGTGATATGGAACATGCTGGTATAACCTGGGTATCTTCTGTATATAATTATATATGTACAGCTGGTATAAGTTATACATCTTCTTGTATATAGTGATATGGAGCATGCAGGTATGACCTGGGTATCTTCTGTATATAATTATATATGTACAGCTGGTATAAGTTATACATCTTCTTGTGTATAGTGATATGGAGCATGCTGGTATAACCTGGGTATCTTCTGTATATAATTATATATGTACGGCTGGGATAAGTTATACATCTTCTTGTATATAGTGATATGGAGCATGCTGATATAACCTGGGTATCTTCTGTATATAATTATATATGTACAGCTGGTATAAGTTATACATCTTCTTGTATATAGTGATTTGGAACATGCTGGTATAACCTGGGTATCTTCTGTATATAATTATATATGTACAGCTGGTATAAGTTATACATCTTCTTGTATATAGTGATATGGAACATGCTGGTATAACCTGGGTATCTTCTGTATATAATTATATATGTACAGCTGGTATAAGTTATACATCTTCTTGTATATAGTGATATGGAGCATGCAGGTATGACCTGGGTATCTTCTGTATATAATTATATATGTACAGCTGGTATAAGTTATACATCTTCTTGTATATAGTGATATGGAGCATGCTGGTATAACCTGGGTATCTTCTGTATATAATTATATATGTACAGCTGGTATAAGTTATACATATTCTTGTATATAGTGATATGGAGCATGCTGGTATAACCTGGGTATCTTCTGTATATAATTATATATGTACGGCTGGGATAAGTTATACATCTTCTTGTATATAGTGATATGGAGCATGCTGATATAACCTGGGTATCTTCTGTATATAATTATATATGTACAGCTGGTATAAGTTATACATCTTCTTGTATAAAGTGATATGGAGCATGCTGGTATAACCTGGGTATCTTCTGTATATAATTATATATGTACAGCTGGTATAAGTTATACATCTTCTTATATATAGTGATATGGAGCATGCTGGTGTAACCTGGGCATCTTCTGTATATAATTATATATGTACAGCTGGTATAAGTTATACATCTTCTTGTATATAGTGATATGGAGCATGCTGGTATAACCTGGGTATCTTCTGTATATATAATTATATATGCACAGCTGGTATAAGTTATACATCTTCTTGTATATAGTGATATGAAGCATGCGGGTATAACCTGGGTATCTTCTGTATATAATTATATATGTACAGCTGGTATAAGTTATACATCTTCTTGTACATAGTGATATGGAGCATGCTGGTGTAACCTGGGCATCTTCTGTATATAATTATATATGTACAGCTGGTATAAGTTATATACCTTCTTGTATATAGTGATATGGGGCATGCTGGTATAGCCTGGGTATCTTCTGTATATAATTATATATGTACAGCTGGTATAAGTTATACATCTTCTTGTACATAGTGATATGGAGCATGCTGGTATAACCTGGGTATCTTCTATATATAAATATATATACAGCTATGCTGGTATAACCTGGGTATCTTCTGTATATAATTATATATGTACAGCTGGTATAAGTTATACATATTCTTGTATATAGTGATATGGAGCATGCTGGTATAACCTGGGCATCTTCTGTATATAATTATATATGTACAGATGGTATAAGTTATACATCTTCTTGTATATAGTGATATGGAGCATGCTGGTATAACCTGGGTATCTTCTGTATATAATTATATATGTACAGCTGGTATAAGTTATACATATTCTTGTATATAGTGATATGGAGCATGCTGGTATAACCTGGGTATCTTCTGTATATAATTATATATGTACAGCTGGTATAAGCTATAAATCTTATATATAGTGATATGGAGCATGCTGGTGTAACCTGGGCATCTTCTGTATATAATTATATATGTACAGCTGGTATAAGTTATACATCTTCTTGTATATAGTGATATGGAGCATGCTGGTATAACCTGGGTATCTTCTGTATATATAATTATATATGCACAGCTGGTATAAGTTATACATCTTCTTGTATATAGTGATATGAAGCATGCGGGTATAACCTGGGTATCTTCTGTATATAATTATATATGTACAGCTGGTATAAGTTATACATCTTCTTGTATATAGTGATATGGAACATGCTGGTGTAACCTGGGCATCTTCTGTATAAAATTATATATGTACAGCTGGTATAAGTTATACATCTTCTTGTATATAGTGATATGGGGCATGCTGGTATAGCCTGGGTATCTTCTGTATATAATTATATATGTACAGCTGGTATAAGTTATACATCTTCTTGTACATAGTGATATGGAGCATGCTGGTATAACCTGGGTATCTTCTATATATAATTATATATGTACAGCTGGTATAAGTTATACATCTTCTTGTATATAGTGATTTGGAACATTCTGGTATAACCTGGGTATCTTCTGTATATAATTATATATGTACAGCTGGTATAAGTTATACATCTTCTTGTATATAGTGATATGGAACATGCTGGTATAACCTGGGTATCTTCTGTATATAATTATATATGTACAGCTGGTATAAGTTATACATCTTCTTGTATATAGTGATATGGAGCATGCAGGTATGACCTGGGTATCTTCTGTATATAATTATATATGTACAGCTGGTATAAGTTATACATCTTCTTGTATATAGTGATATGGAGCATGCTGGTATAACCTGGGTATCTTCTGTATATAATTATATATGTACGGCTGGGATAAGTTATACATCTTCTTGTATATAGTGATATGGAGCATGCTGATATAACCTGGGTATCTTCTGTATATAATTATATATGTACAGCTGGTATAAGTTATACATCTTCTTGTATATAGTGATTTGGAACATGCTGGTATAACCTGGGTATCTTCTGTATATAATTATATATGTACAGCTGGTATAAGTTATACATCTTCTTGTATATAGTGATATGGAACATGCTGGTATAACCTGGGTATCTTCTGTATATAATTATATATGTACAGCTGGTATAAGTTATACATCTTCTTGTATATAGTGATATGGAGCATGCAGGTATGACCTGGGTATCTTCTGTATATAATTATATATGTACAGCTGGTATAAGTTATACATCTTCTTGTATATAGTGATATGGAGCATGCTGATATAACCTGGGTATCTTCTGTATATAATTATATATGTACAGCTGGTATAAGTTATACATCTTCTTGTATAAAGTGATATGGAGCATGCTGGTATAACCTGGGTATCTTCTGTATATAATTATATATGTACAGCTGGTATAAGTTATACATCTTCTTATATATAGTGATATGGAGCATGCTGGTGTAACCTGGGCATCTTCTGTATATAATTATATATGTACAGCTGGTATAAGTTATACATCTTCTTGTATATAGTGATATGGAGCATGCTGGTATAACCTGGGTATCTTCTGTATATATAATTATATATGCACAGCTGGTATAAGTTATACATCTTCTTGTACATAGTGATATGGAGCATGCTGGTGTAACCTGGGCATCTTCTGTATATAATTATATATGTACAGCTGGTATAAGTTATATACCTTCTTGTATATAGTGATATGGGGCATGCTGGTATAACCTGGGTATCTTCTGTATATAATTATATATGTACAGCTGGTATAAGTTATACATCTTCTTGTACATAGTGATATGGAGCATGCTGGTATAACCTGGGTATCTTCTATATATAATTATATATGTACAGCTATGCTGGTATAACCTGGGTATCTTCTGTATATAATTATATATGTACAGCTGGTATAAGTTATACATCTTCTTGTATATAGTGATATGGAGCATGCTGGTATAACCTGGGTATCTTCTGTATATAATTATATATGTACAGCTGGTATAAGTTATACATCTTCTTGTATGTAGTGATTTGGAACATGCTGGTATAATCTGGGCATCTTCTGTATATAATTATATATGTATAGCTAGTATAAGTTATACATCTTCTTCTATATAGTGGTATGAAGCATGCTGGTATAGCCTGGGTATCTTCTGTATATAATTATATATGTACAGCTGGTATAAGTTATACATCTTCTTGTATATATTGATATGCAGCATGCTGGTATAACCTGGGCATCTTCTGTATATAATTATATTTGTACAGCTGGTATAAGTTATATATCTTCTTGTATATAGTGGTATGGAGCATGCTGGTATAACCTGGGTGTCTTCTCTATATAATTATATACAGTGAAGGAAATAAGTATTTGATCCCTTGCTGATTTTGTGAGTTTGCCCACTGTCAAAGACATGAACAGTCTAGAATTTTTAGGCTAGGTTGATTTTACCAGTGAGAGATAGATTATATTTAAAAAAAAACTGAAAATCACATAGTCAAAATTATATATATTTATTTGCATTGTGCACAGAGAAATAAGTATTTGATCCCTTTGGCAAACAAGACTTAATACTTGGTGGCAAAACCCTTGTTGGCAAGCACAGCAGTCAGACGTTTTTTGTAGTTGATGATGAGGTTTGCACACATGTTAGATGGAATTTTGGCCCACTCCTCTTTGCAGATCATCTGTAAATAATTAAGATTTCGAGGCTGTCGCTTGGCAACTCGGATCTTCTTCTCCCTCCATAAGTTTTCGATGGGATTAAGGTCTGGAGACTGGCTAGGCCACTCCATGACCTTAATATGCTTCTTTTTGAGCCACTCCTTTGTTGCCTTGGCTGTATGTTTCGGGTCATTGTCGTGCTGGAAGACCCAGCCACGAGCCATTTTTAATGTCCTGGTGGAGGGAAGGAGGTGGTCACTCAGGATTTGACAGTACATGGCTCCATCCATTCTCCCATTGATGGGGTGAAGTAGTCCTGTGCCCTTAGCAGAGAAACACCCCCAAAACATAATGTTTCCACCTCCATGCTTGACAGTGGGGACGGTGTTCTTTGGGTCATTGTCAACATTTCTCTTCCTCCAAACACGGTGAGTTGAGTTAATGCCAAAGAGCTTAATTTTAGTCTCATCTGACCACAGCACCTTCTCCCAATCACTCTCAGAATCATCCAGATGTTCATTTGCAAACTTCAGATGGGCCTGTACATGTGCCTTCTTGAGCAGGTAGCCTAAAAATTCTAGACTGTTCATGACTTTGACAGTGGGCAAACTTACAAAATCAGCAAGGGATCAAATACTTATTTCCTTCACTGTATGTACAGCTGGTATAAGTTATACATCTTCTTGTATGTATATAGTGATATGGAGCATTCCCCCATGGAGAATGATGCCCAAACAAATTCCCCCATTCAGCATAATGCCTCCATAGCTGCCCCACACAGTATAATTCCCCCCATACAGTATAATGCCCACACAGGTGCCCCCATACAGTATAATGCCCTCATAGTTGCCCCATACAGCATAATGCCTCCTAGCTGCCTTTATACAGTATAATGCCCCCTTAGCTACCCCTAATGCAGTGCCCTTGCAGGTAGTGACACGGTGCCCATGTAGATAGCACCACAGTGTCACCTGTAGATAGTGCCACAATATCCATGTAGATAGTGCCACACACCCCTTGAAGATAGCGCAACCCCACCTGTAGATAGAGCGATTGGGACTCCATCTAGGAGCAGAATCCCCAGCCAGAGCATTGGCAGGGGATTCTGCTCCTAGAGGGAAGCCCTGATGTCACTGTCCATATATGTCCATATATGGACAGTGACCTCAGGGGTTTCTTCTAGAAGTGGAATCCCCGGCCAGATCATTGGCAATGGTGATTCCACTCAAGGAGTAGCCACTGATGTCACTGTCCATATATGAAAAGTGAAGTCAAGGGCTACCCCGAGCACAGCACTTAAAATAGTGCTATGCCCGGGGAGTCCTCGGCGAGCGGAGTAGCTCCCTCTGCTCCTTTACTCTGAACTAATTCTGAAGCAAGGAGCTGATGATTCCCTGCTTCAGAATTGGTTTCAACTTGTGTTCAACTTGGGTTCATGGATGGTGCTGGAATAACCTGGGCATCAGTGGGTATATATAATGTAACAATTTTCCATCCTCATTGTGTAATTATTTCTCATTATATTTTGGTTACATACTTTACTGGGGCTCAGACATCTTCCTTAAATTTCCATCAGTTTCCACAAGAACATTTATGCTGAGACCTCATAGTCGGCCATAATTCCTCTCTAATCCATGAAAACCTCAATGTTTGTGTAAATGTCCTATAAATCTCAAGGAAACCGACCATCATGCTGTTCTGGGACTTGTCCTGTAAACAAATACACAAATTTCCCAGGATTCTCTTGTCAACGTCTCATTCCTCAAACCTCAACTTCATTACTCAAAGAGGGAATTATTGGATTATGGGAGGAGGACGTTGAGTGTCATCAAGAGAATTGCAGCCAAGGCTCCAATGGAAAACCATTAATAATTGGAGCTGCGTTTTGGGTTTATCTGAAGAAGAGATAGAAGAGACGGCGTTGTTTATGTTCACGATGAACATTCTGCACAACTGCAATCCGCACAAGTCCCCCGAGACCTCGAGAGCAAAGAGAATTTGTGCGGCTGTACCGAGCTTGTATGGGGGAGACTTCTATCAGACGCCTCCTAGCCTGTAAGACATCTTGCCCAACGAATGTCAAAAAAAGTCATACAAAGCCACTTCAGTCTCTTCCTGCTGCTATAGGCGCGGGTGCTCATTGGAAATTTTTTTGTAAAGTTGGAAATATGAAAGACGGCTACCTATCATGTGGTCCTAAAGAGGTATCCCAATTTGGAATCCATTAAAAAGAAAAATTACGATAATACAGAAACAAAGTATCGGATTATGGAATATGGATAAAATTGAGTCCCCATGCAGGAACCTACATTTACTACTCCAGGCCTCTTATGGGATACCGTCATGCCGGCATTGCATAGGATTAGTCTGGCCCATCATAGAGGTTCCAACGGTGGACCCAGGCCCTGGTACATAAACGATCCCCTAATAAATCAGTAGCAGTGGCGTACATGCGCATGAACGCACAAATACTGAGACACGGGCGGAGATTCTAGAACATATTGCACCAATAAAGTGGAATATATGAAGTCCGTCAAATTTATTATGTTTAAGGCACTTTTTGCCCCTTCATTGATAGGTTTAAAAAGTGTCTATAAAACAGAGAGTGGCAATCAGAAGTCGTATAATGAGCCTGATTTATTGTCGTGGTGCATCATTTTTTGGGTGCAAAATATTGGTGTAAGACACGTCAGCTATGAGTCCAACATCTCTAGTGGGATACACCAAATTTGTCATACAGCGAAGCGCCACTGTGATTAATTTGACGCCGTTTCTGCGTGTCTGATCTAGTTTTACCCTGTCTACATATAGAACATAACTAATCAAGTTCCCCACTGTATGTGCACAAGTACGTTCACAAAACTGCTGCCATCTCTGAACCACGAATTAATTTTAGGTCCTCCAGGTGAAAAGCTTAGGGTTTGTTTAGATGAAAATCCACAAAAAATTGGCAGATTTTACAAAACCCCATTCACACGTAGCAAATTTTGCGGCTGGGATTTGAGGGATTGATGCAGATTATCAAATATCTTGTGGATTAGCAACATATTTTCATTGTGGATTTCACACTTTAAAATGGAAAGGGTTAAATCCATGGTAAATCTGTGACACGATCTGCTGAAAAATCTGCTGTAAATTCATGGTAAATCCTTTTTTCGGAAGTCTCTCAGACAAGGCAGTTTGGTACCTTGTTTCTTAACTCTTCTGACTTTTATATTGACGTTTGTCTTTTTCCTACGGATTTAAAGAATTCAGGAAACTTTAGATCTGCCTGATAAGAAACTGATTAATGTAAGGCCAAACAGACAAAATATTAGCGACATGTTACTCGAATTTTCAGTGTTGACTGTTAGGGTATGTTCACATGAAGTGTTTTCAGCCGTTTTGGGCTGTAAACGTCCCGAAAAATGGCTGTAAAGTCGGAAGCAGAACTTCTACAAACATCTGCCAATTGATTTCAATGGGAAAAACAGCGTAAAAAAATGGCCGCGAAAAATAAGTGCATGTCACTTCTTCAGCCGTTTTTGGAGCCGTCTTTCATAGACTCTATAGAAAAAGAGCTCCAAAAACAGCCGTTAAAAACGCAGTGAAAAACGTGACTTTGATTAAAAAACACCTGAAAATCAGGAGCTGGTTTCCCTTGTTTAGGTGGGGAGTATGACAGCATTGTTTAGGTGTGGAGTATGACAGCATTGTTTAGGTGGGGAGTTTGGCAGCATTGTTTAGGTGGGGAGTATGACAGCATTGTTTAGGTGGGAGTATGACAGCATTGTTTAGGTGTGGAGTATGGCAGCATTGTTTAGGTGTGGAGTATGACAGCATTGTTTAGGTGTGGAGTATGACAGCATTGTTTAGGTGTGGAGTATGACAGCATTGTTTAGGTGTGGAGTATGGCAGCATTGTTTAGGTGTGGAGTATGACAGCACTTTTTAGGTGTGGAGTATGACAGCATTGTTTAGGTGTGGAGTATGACAGCACTGTTTAGGTGTGGAGTATGACAGCACTGTTTAGGTGTGGAGTATGGCAGCATTGTTTAGGTGTGGAGTATGGCAGCACTGTTTAGGTTTGGAGTATGGCAGCATTGTTTAGGTGTGGAGTATGGCAGCACTGTATAGGTGTGGAGTATGGCAGCACTGTTTAGGTGTGGAGTATGACAGCATTGTTTAGGTGGGGAGTATGGCAGCATTGTTTAGGTGTAGAGTATGGCAGCACTGTTTAGGTGTGGAGTATGGCAGCATTGTTTAGGTGTGGAGTATGACAGCATTGTTTAGGTGTGGAGTATGACAGCACTGTTTAGGTGTGGAGTATGACAGCATTGTTTAGGTGGGAGTATGACAGCATTGTTTAGGTGTGGAGTATGGCAGCATTGTTTAGGTGTGGAGTATGGCAGCACTGTTTAGGTGTGGAGTATGACAGCATTGTTTAGGTGTGGAGTATGGCAGCATTGTTTAGGTGTGGAGTATGACAGCATTGTTTAGGTGTGGAGTATGACAGCATTGTTTAGGTATGGAGTATGACAGCATTGTTTAGGTGTGGAGTATGACAGCATTGTTTAGGTGGGGAGTATGGCAGCATTGTTTAGGTGTGGAGTATGGAAGCATTGTTTAGGTGTGGAGTATGACAGCATTGTTTAGGTGGGAGTATGACAGCATTGTTTAGGTGTGGAGTATGACAGCATTGTTTAGGTGTGGAGTATGACAGCATTGTTTAGGTGTGGAGTATGACAGCATAGTTTAGGTGTGAAGTATGGCAGCATTGTTTAGGTGTGGAGTATGGCAGCATTGTTTAGGTGGGAGTATGACAGCATTGTTTAGGTGGGAGTATGACAGCATTGTTTAGGTGTGGAGTATGGCAGCATTGTTTAGGTGTGGAGTATGACAGCATTGTTTAGGTGTGGAGTATGACAGCATTGTTTAGGTGTGGAGTATGACAGCATTGTTTAGGTGTGAAGTATTGCAGCATTGTTTAGGTGGGAGTATGACAGCATTGTTTAGGTGTGGAGTATGACAGCATTGTTTAGGTGTGGTGTTATGGCCGGAAGAAGGGGAAGGGGATAAGTGAGCCCTAATCTACCCACCGCCCTGTCCCTGCCTACTTGCAACGACCCGCCCTAGGCGACGGGGTACAATTTGGCGGCGGTCCCTGCGCTGACTAAGTGCAAGGAAATACAAACGGGGAACAAGCAAGGGAAGGGGCAGTAGCCCACGGAACACCGTGAGGAAACAGAGTGGACAACGAGCCAGTCAGAATCAGGATGTCACGAAGTATACGAACGCAGAGCAAGGAGCAGGAAGCAAGCCGGGGTCAGAGCGAAGCAGGATAAGCGGAAGCTGTAGCAAGGCTGAAGCAAGGCAGTAGCAGGCTGGAGCAAGGCTGTAGCAGGGCAGGAAACCAGAAAGAATCACAAGCAATGAGGAAGAGAAAACGGCAGGAATAAATGGACAGGGGGCGGAGCTAACTCCGACTGACCAGGCCGCGATAGGCTCTCCCACTCCTGAGCCTGCCACCCTGATTGGTGGGAGCCGGAGTCAGTCTAAGAGGTCTGGCCTCAGGTGTCGATTGATTAATCCTGGGAGTATCCACAGAAGTAGTGCCTGGCAGATCCTTTACAGTACCCCCCCTTTTATGAGGGGCCACCGGACCCTTACTAAGAGGACCTGGTTTAGTGGGGAAGAGAAGGTGGAACCTCCTGACCAATACCCCAGCGTGAACATCTCGAGCAGGTACCCAAGTCCTCTCCTCCGGCCCGTATCCTCTCCAATGGACCAGGTACTGGAGGGAGCCCTGGATCATCCTACTGTCCACAATATTGGCCACCTCGAATTCCACCCCCTCAGGGGTGAGAATGGGAACAGGAGGTTTCCTCGAGGGGGACCAGGACGGGGAGCAGCGTTTAAGGAGGGAGGCATGAAAGACGTCGTGTATGCGAAAGGATGGGGGCAGCTCCAGACGGAAGGATACAGGGTTGAGGACTTCAATTACCTTATAAGGCCCAATAAATCGGGGAGCAAATTTCTTGGACGGGACCTTAAGGCGCAAGTTCCTAGATGATAACCATACCAGATCCCCGACGATAAACCGGGGGTTAGCAGAACGTCTTCTATCAGCCTGAATTTTTTGTACGCTCTGGGACGCCTCTAGGTTCTTCTGAACCTGGGCCCAGACTGTGCACAGTTCCCGATGAACGACCTCTACCTCGGGATTATTGGAACTACCAGGAGAAATGGAGGAGAACCGTGGATTAAACCCGAAATTACAGAAAAACGGGGAGACCCCTGACGAGTTACTGACCCGGTTATTCAGGGAAAATTCGGCGAGGGGAATGAATGAGACCCAATCAAATTGACAGTCAGAGATGAAACACCTTAAATATTGTTCCAGGGATTGATTAGTCCTCTCCGTTTGGCCATTAGTTTCGGGATGGAAGGCGGAGGAGAAGGACAGATCAATCTCCAACTTTTTACAAAAGGCTCTCCAAAATAATGAAACAAATTGAACCCCTCTGTCAGAAACGATATTGACTGGGACCCCATGGAGACGCAGAATGTGTTTAACAAACAAAGAAGCTAACGTCTTGGCGTTAGGTAGTTTCTTAAGGGGCACAAAGTGGCACATCTTGCTGAAGCGGTCTACTACCACCCACACCACCGACTTGCCTTGAGATGGAGGCAAATCGGTGATAAAATCCATGGAGATATGGGTCCAAGGTCTCTGGGGAATGGGCAAAGAACGTAGTAAGCCCGCAGGTCGGGACCTGGGGGTCTTAGACCTAGCACAAACCTCACAAGCGATGACGTAGGCCCTAACGTCTTTAGGCAACCCAGGCCACCAATAATTTCTGGTAATGAGGTGTTTGGTACCCAGGATGCCAGGATGACCAGATAGTGCGGAGTCATGGTTTTCCCTAAGTACCCTTAGCCGGTATTGCAGGGGGACAAACAGCTTGTCCACAGGGAGGTTCCCGGGAGCTGACCCTTGATCAGCCGCAATATCAGAGACTACATCAGAATCAGTGGCAGAAACGATTATACCAGGGGGTAAAATACAAGCAGGATCCTTCTCCGAAGGAGGATTGGCCATGAAACTACGCGACAGTGCGTCAGCCTTAATATTTTTGGACCCAGCCCTATAGGTAACCAAAAAGTTAAATCTGGTAAAAAATAGCGCCAATCGAGCTTGTCTCGGGTTAAGCCTCCGGGCAGATTCTAGGAAAACCACATACTTGTGGTCAGTAAGGACCGTTACCTGGTGTCTGGCCCCCTCCAGGAAGTGACGCCACTCTTCAAAAGCCCATTTAATGGCTAAAAGTTCGCGGTTGCCAATATCATAGTTACACTCCGTGGGCGAAAACTTCCTGGAAAAGTAAGCACAGGGGCGGAGATGGGTGAGGGACCTGGTACCCTGGGACAAGACAGCCCCCACTCCCACCTCGGACGCGTCAACCTCCACGATAAATGGCTCCCTTTGGTTGGGCTGAACCAGCACTGAGGCCGAGATAAAGCACTTCTTGAGGGTCTCAAAAGCCTGGACGGCCTCAGGAGGCCAGTGGAGGACATCAGCACCCTTGCGAGTGAGGTCCGTAAGAGGCTTAGCGACGACCGAGAAGTTGGCAATAAATCTCCTGTAATAGTTAGCGAACCCCAAAAAACACTGTAGCGCCTTCAGGGAGGCAGGTTGGACCCATTCCGCCACAGCCTGAACCTTGGCAGGGTCCATGCGGAATTCATGAGGAGTGAGGATTTGACCCAAAAATGGTATCTCCTGTTCCCCAAACACACATTTTTCGGTTTTAGCAAACAGATTATTTTCCCGGAGGACCTGGAGCACCTTCCTGACATGCTCCACGTGGGAGGACCAGTCCTTGGAAAACACAAGTATGTCATCAAGGTACACTACAAGAAAAATTCCCAGGTACTCTCTCAGGATTTCATTAATAAAATTCTGGAAGACAGCAGGGGCATTACACAACCCAAAGGGCATGACCAGGTATTCGAAATGACCTTCGGGCGTGTTGAACGCAGTCTTCCACTCATCCCCCTCTTTGATGCGGATAAGGTTATACGCCCCCCGTAGATCAAACTTAGAGAACCATTGGGCCCCCTGAACCTGATTAAAAAGATCCGGAATCAAAGGAAGGGGATACTGGTTCCTTACAGTGACCTTATTCAAGTTACGATAGTCAATGCACGGCCTAAGACCACCATCCTTCTTCCCCACGAAGAAGAAGCCAGCACCTACAGGAGAAGTAGAGGGGCGAATGTAACCCTTGGCCAGGCATTCTTGGATATATTCCCTCATGGCTTCACGTTCAGGACATGAAAGATTAAATATCCTACCCTTAGGAAGCTTAGCACCTGGTACCAAATCGATAGTGCAATCGTAATCTCTATGAGGAGGCAACACCTCGGAGGCCTCCTTAGAGAAAACATCAGCGAAGTCCTGAACAAACTCAGGTAGCGTGTTTACCTCCTCACGGGGAGAAATAGAGTTAACCGAAAGACATGACATCAGGCATTCACTCCCCCATTTGGTGAGATCCCCAGTATTCTAATCAAACGTGGGATTATGCAACTGCAACCAGGGAAGACCTAATACCAGATCGGACGATAATCCCTGCATCAACAGTACAGAGCACTGCTCCAAATGCATGGAGCCAACAAGGAGTTCAAAAACAGGAGTATGCTGAGTAAAATAACCATTAGCAAGGGGAGTTGAGTCGATACCCACTACCGGGACAGGATTAGGCAAATCAATAAAAGGCATTTTTAGAGACATAGCAAATTCCACAGACATGATATTAGCAGATGACCCTGAATCCACGAAGGCACTGACGGTGGCAGACCGACCACCAAACGAGACCTGAAAGGGAAGCAAAATTTTATTGCGTTTCATATTAACGGGAAATACCTGTGCGCCCAAGTGACCTCCCCGATGATCACTTAGGCGCAGAAGTTTTCCGGCTGCTTATTCTTGCGCCTGGGACAGGTGTTTCAGTTGGTGCTTGTCATCCCCACAATAGAAGCAGAGACCATTCTTCCTGCGGAACTCTCTACGTTGTCGGGGGGACACGGAGGCCCCGAGTTGCATAGGTACCTCCGAGTCTTCCGTGGAAGAGCGAGGAGACGGGACCTCGGGGGGAATCGCAGGGAAGTCAGAGGGGAAAACACTGAAACGTTCAAGCTGTCGTTCCCTGAGACGTCGGTCAAGTCGTACTGCTAAGGCCATAACCTGGTCTAGGGAGTCAGAAGAGGGGTAGCTAACAAGCAGATCCTTCAGGGCGTTAGATAAGCCTAACCTAAACTGGCACCTTAGGGCAGGGTCATTCCACCGAGAAGCTACGCACCACTTTCTAAAGTCAGAACAGTATTCCTCAACAGGTCTCCTACCCTGACGTAAGGTCACCAGCTGACTCTCGGCCAAGGCAGTCCTGTCAGTCTCGTCGTAAATGAGTCCGAGGGCAGAGAAAAAACGATCAACGGGGGAAAGTTCAGGGGCGTCAGGAGCCAAGGAGAAGGCCCACTCTTGGGGCCCTTCCTGGAGTCGGGATATAATGATTCCCACCCGCTGGTTCTCGGAACCTGAAGAGTGAGGTTTTAGACGGAAGTAAAGTCTGCAACTCTCCCGAAAGGAGAGAAAAATCTTACGGTCCCCTGAGAACCGGTCAGGTAACTTGAGGTCAGGTTCTAGAGGTGAGGCGAGGGGTACTACTATGGCAGCGTCAGGTTGGTTGACCCTCTGAGCCAGGGCCTGGACCTGTAGGGAGAGGCCCTGCATCTGCTGGGTCAGGGTCTCAAGGGGGTCCATGATAGAGTAGGAGAAAGGGTAGACTAGGTATGGGCTTGTGATTATGTTATGGCCGGAAGAAGGGGAAGGGGATAAGTGAGCCCTAATCTACCCACCGCCCTGTCCCTGCCTACTTGCAACGACCCGCCCTAGGCGACGGGGTACAACATGTCGGCGGTCCCTGCGCTGACTAAGTGCAAGGAAATACAAACGGGGAACAAGCAAGGGAAGGGGCAGTAGCCCACGGAACACCGTGAGGGAACAGAGTGGACAACGAGCCAGTCAGAATCAGGATGTCACGAAGTATACGAACGCAGAGCAAGGAGCAGGAAGCAAGCCGGGGTCAGAGCGAAGCAGGATAAGCGAAAGCTGTAGCAAGGCTGAAGCAAGGCAGTAGCAGGCTGGAGCAAGGCTGTAGCAGGGCAGGAAACCAGAAAGAATCACAAGCAATGAGGAAGAGAAAACGGCAGGAATAAATGGACAGGGGGCGGAGCTAACTCCGACTGACCAGGCCGCGATAGGCTCTCCCACTCCTGAGCCTGCCACCCTGATTGGTGGGAGCCGGAGTCAGTCTAAGAGGTCTGGCCTCAGGTGTCGATTGATTAATCCTGGGAGTATCCACAGAAGTAGTGCCTGGCAGATCCTTTACATGTGGAGTATAACAGCATTGTTTAGGTGTGGAGTATGGCAGCATTGTTTAGGTGGGAGTATGACAGCATTGTTTAGGTGGGAGTATGACAGCATTGCTTAGGTGTGTAGTATGACAGCATTGTTTAGGTGTGGAGTATGACAGCATTGTTTAGGTGGGAGTATGACAGCATTGTTTAGGTGGGAGTATGACAGCATTGTTTAATTGTGGAGTATAACAGCATTGTTTAGGTGTGGAGTATGACAGCACTGTTTAGGTGTGGAGTATGACAGCTTTGTTTAGGTGTGGAGTATGACAGCATTGTTTAGGTGGGGAGTATGACAGCATTGTTTATGTGTGGAGTATGACAGCACTGTTTAGGTGTGGAGTATGGCAGCATTGTTTAGGTGTGGAGTATGACAGCATTGTTTAGGTGTGGAGTATGACAGCATTGTTTAGGTGTGGAGTATGGCAGCATTGTTTAGGTGTGGAGTATGACAGCATTGTTAAGGTGGGGAGTATGACAGCATTGTTTAGGTGTGGAGTATGACAGCACTGTTTAGGTGTGGAGTATGGCAGCATTGTTTAGGTGTGGAGTATGACAGCATTGTTTAGGTGTGGAGTATGACAGCATTGTTAAGGTGGGGAGTATGACAGCATTGTTTAGGTGTGGAGTATGACAGCACTGTTTAGGTGTGGAGTATGGCAGCATTGTTTAGGTGTGGAGTATGACAGCATTGTTTAGGTGTGGAGTATGACAGCATTGTTTAGGTGTGGAGTATGGCAGCATTGTTTAGGTGTGGAGTATGACAGCATTGTTTAGGTGTGGAGTATGACAGCATTGTTTAGGTGTGTAGCATGACAGCATTGTTTAGGTGTGTAGTATGACAGCATTGTTTAGGTGGGGAGTATGACAGCATTGTTTAGGTGGGGAGTATGACAGCATTGTTTAGGTGTGGAATATGGCAGCATTGTTTAGGTGTGGAGTATGACAGCATTGTTTAGGTGGGGAGTATGGCAGCACTGTTTAGGTGTGGAGTATGACAGCATTATTTAGGTGTGGAGTATGGCAGCATTGTTTAGGTGTGGAGTATGGCAGCATTGTTTAGGTGGGAGTATGACAGAATTGTTTAGGAGGGAGTATGACAGCATTGCTTAGGTGTGTAGTATGACAGCATTGTTTAGGTGTGGAGTATGACAGCATTGTTTAGGTGGGAGTATGACAGCATTGTTTAGGTGGGAGTATGTCAGCATTGTTTAGGTGTGGAGTATAACAGCATTGTTTAGGTGTGGAGTATGACAGCACTGTTTAGGTGTGTAGTATGGTAGCATTGTTTAGGTGTGGAGTATGACAGCATTGTTTAGGTGGGAGTATGACAGCATTGTTTAGGTGTGGAGTATGGCAGCATTGTTTAGGTGTGGAGTATGACAGCATTGTTTAGGTGTGGAGTATGGCAGCATTGTTTAGGTGTGGAGTATGGCAGCACTGTTTAGGTTTGGAGTATGGCAGCACTGTTTAGGTGTGGAGTATGGCAGCATTGTTTAGTTGTGGAGTATGGCAGCATTGTTTAGGTGTGGAGTATGACAGCATTGTTTAGGTGTGGAGTTTGGCAGCATTGTTTAGATGTGGAGTATGGCAGCATTGTTTAGGTGTGGAGTATGGCAGCATTGTTTAGGTGTGGAGTATGGCAGCATTGTTTAGGTGTGGAGTATGGCAGCATTGTTTAGGTGTGGAGTATGACAGCATTGTTTAGGTGTGGAGTATGACAGCATTGTTTAGGTGTGGAGTATGGCAGCATTGTTTAGGTGTGGAGTATGGCAGCATTGTTTAGGTGTGGAGTATGGCAGCATTGTTTAGGTGTGGAGTATGACAGCATTGTTTAGGTGTGGAGTATGACAGCATTGTTTAGGTGTGGAGTATGACAGCATTGTTTAGGTGTGTAGCATGACAGCATTGTTTAGGTGTGTAGTATGACAGCATTGTTTAGGTGGGGAGTATGACAGCATTGTTTAGGTGGGGAGTATGACAGCATTGTTTAGGTGTGGAATATGGCAGCATTGTTTAGGTGTGGAGTATGACAGCATTGTTTAGGTGGGGAGTATGGCAGCACTGTTTAGGTGTGGAGTATGACAGCATTATTTAGGTGTGGAGTATGGCAGCATTGTTTAGGTGGGAGTATGACAGAATTGTTTAGGAGGGAGTATGACAGCATTGCTTAGGTGTGTAGTATGACAGCATTGTTTAGGTGTGGAGTATGGCAGCATTGTTTAGGTGTGGAGTATGGCAGCATTGTTTAGGTGTGGAGTATGACAGCATTATTTAGGTGTGTAGTATGGTAGCATTGTTTAGGTGTGGAGTATGACAGCATTGTTTAGGTGGGAGTATGACAGCATTGTTTAGGTGTGGAGTATGGCAGCATTGTTTAGGTGTGGAGTATGACAGCATTGTTTAGGTGTGGAGTATGTCAGCATTGTTTAGGTGTGGAGTATGGCAGCACTGTTTAGGTTTGGAGTATGGCAGCACTGTTTAGGTGTGGAGTATGACAGCATTGTTTAGGTGTGTAGTATGGTAGCATTGTTTAGGTGTGGAGTATGACAGCATTGTTTAGGTGGGAGTATGACAGCATTGTTTAGTTGTGGAGTATGGCAGCATTGTTTAGGTGTGGAGTATGACAGCATTGTTTAGGTGTGGAGTATGGCAGCATTGTTTAGATGTGGAGTATGGCAGCATTGTTTAGGTGTGGAGTATGGCAGCATTGTTTAGGTGTGGAGTATGGCAGCATTGTTTAGGTGTGGAGTATGGCAGCATTGTTTAGGTGTGGAGTATGGCAGCATTGTTTAGGTGTGGAGTATGACAGCATTGTTTAGGTGTGGAGTATGGCAGCATTGTTTAGGTGTGGAGTATGACAGCATTGTTTAGGTGTGGAGTATGGCAGCACTGTTTAGGTGTGGAGTATGACAGCATTGTTTAGGTGTGGAGTATGGCAGCATTGTTTAGGTGTGGAGTATGACAGCATTGTTTAGGTGTGGAGTATGACAGCATTGTTTAGGTGTGGAGTATGGCAGCAATGTTTAGGTGTGGAGTATGACAGCATTGTTTAGGTGTGGAGTATGGCAGCATTGTTTAGGTGTGGAGTATGACAGCATTGTTTAGGTGTGGAGTATGACAGCACTGTTTAGGTGTGGAGTATGACAGCACTGTTTAGGTGGGGAGTATGGCAGCACTGTTTAGGTGTGGAGTATGGTAGCATTGTTTAGGTGTGGAGTATGACAGCATTGTTTAGGTGTGGAGTATGACAGCATTGTTTAGGTGTGGAGTATGACAGCACTGTTTAGGTGGGGAGTATGGCAGCACTGTTTAGGTGTGGAGTATGGTAGCATTGTTTAGGTGTGGAGTATGACAGCATTGTTTAGGTGTGGAGTATGACAGCATTGTTTAGGTGTGGAGTATGGCAGCACTGTTTAGGTGTGGAGTATGGCAGCACTGTTTAGGTGTGGAGTATGACAGCACTGTTTAGGTGTGGAGTATGACAGCATTGTTTAGGTGGGAGTATGACAGTATTGTTTAGGTGTGGAGTATGACAGCATTGTTTAGGTGTGGAGTATGGCAGCATTGTTTAGGTGTGGAGTATGACAGCACTGTTTAGGTGTGGAGTATGGCAGCATTGTTTAGGTGTGGAGTATGACAGCACTGTTTAGGTGTGGAGTATGGCAGCATTGTTTAGGTGTGGAGTATGACAGCACTGTTTAGGTGTGGAGTATGGCAGCATTGTTTAGGTGTGGAGTATGACAGCACTGTTTAGGTGTGGAGTATGGCAGCATTGTTTAGGTGTGGAGTATGACAGCATTGTTTAGGTGTGGAGTATGACAGCACTGTTTAGGTGTGGAGTATGGCAGCACTGTTTAGGTGTGGAGTATGGCAGCATTGTTTAGGTGTGGAGTATGGCAGCATTGTTTAGGTGTGGAGTATGACAGCACTATTTAGGTGTGGAGTATGGCAGCACTGTTTAGGTGTGGAGTATGGCAGCATTGTTTAGGTGTGGAGTATGACAGCATTGTTTAGGTGTGGAGTATGACAGCACTGTTTAGGTGGGGAGTATGGCAGCACTGTTTAGGTGTGGAGTATGGTAGCATTGTTTAGGTGTGGAGTATGACAGCATTGTTTAGGTGTGGAGTATGACAGCATTGTTTAGGTGTGGAGTATGGCAGCACTGTTTAGGTGTGGAGTATGGCAGCACTGTTTAGGTGTGGAGTATGGCAGCACTGTTTAGGTGTGGAGTATGGCAGCACTGTTTAGGTGTGGAGTATGACAGCATTGTTTAGGTGGGAGTATGACAGTATTGTTTAGGTGTGGAGTATGACAGCATTGTTTAGGTGTGGAGTATGGCAGCATTGTTTAGGTGTGGAGTATGACAGCACTGTTTAGGTGTGGAGTATGGCAGCATTGTTTAGGTGTGGAGTATGACAGCACTGTTTAGGTGTAGAGTATGGCAGCATTGTTTAGGTGTGGAGTATGACAGCACTGTTTAGGTGTGGAGTATGGCAGCATTGTTTAGGTGTGGAGTATGACAGCACTGTTTAGGTGTGGAGTATGGCAGCATTGTTTAGGTGTGGAGTATGACAGCATTGTTTAGGTGTGGAGTATGGCAGCATTGTTTAGGTGTGGAGTATGACAGCACTGTTTAGGTGTGGAGTATGGCAGCATTGTTTTGGTGTGGAGTATGGCAGCATTGTTTAGGTGTGGAGTATGACAGCATTGTTTAGGTGTGGAGTATGGCAGCATTGTTTTGGTGTGGAGTATGGCAGCATTGTTTAGGTGTGGAGTATGACAGCACTATTTAGGTGTGGAGTATGGCAGCACTGTTTAGGTGTGGAGTATGGCAGCATTGTTTAGGTGTGGAGTATGACAGCACTATTTAGGTGTGGAGTATGGCAGCACTATTTAGGTGTGGAGTATGGTAGCATAGTTTCGGTGTGGAGTATGGCGGTATTATTTGGGTGTACAATACTGTGGCATGTTAATGAGGGGTGAAGTTTGGTGTTGTTAATTAGTAGCACAGCATGGTGACATATTCCTTAGGTGTACAATATGGTAGCATTGTTTAAGTCTTCATATTAACATTTCCATTGTGCAGTATGGCAGCTTTGTTTAGTTGTGAAGTGCGGTGGTTTTGTCTGTGTATCTGTGCGCCTAGAACCTCCCTATTGTAAGTAGATTGAGCAGTAATGTATATTTATTTATATTTAGAGGCTTAGCTGGCATTAGTGTTCGCAGTGTGCTGTCTCCATTCTCTTGTCTATTGTATATTTGCAGTGACAGCCGTTCTTGCACCTGTATACAGGATTTGTTTCATTTTGTTGGAATTTGCTGTTCAAACTTTTGTGTTGTTTATGTGATTCATATATGTGGGGATAGTGTCGGCCTCCATTTTTTGATCTTGCACTTCTCCCATTCTGCCCTGGGTGATTTTAATTAGTTCAATGCTGGTTTCTACCATCCTCAGGTATATGTAGGTTTAGTCCCAGTTCTGGGTGTATGTGCAGCGTAGGTTCCCAAATATAGAGGTCGCCTTGTTGTGGCAGATGGGCTCACACAATTTGATCAAAATGTGCGCTAAGAACCTCCATATTGTAAGTAGATTTAGCAGTAATGTATATTTATTTATATTTAGCGACTTAGGTGACATTGGTGTTTGCAGTGTGAGGTCGCCATTTTCTTGTGTGCTATCTATCCATCCATCCATCTATCTATCTATCTATCTATCTATCTATCTATCTATCTATCTATCTATCTATCTATCTATCTATCTATCTATCTATCTCATATCTATCTATCTATCTATCTATCTATCTATCTATCTATCTATCTATCTATCTATCTATCTATCTATCTATCTATCTATCTATCTATCTATCTATCTATCTATCTATCTATCTGTCTATCTATCTATCTATCTATCTATCTATCTATCTATCTATCTATCTATCTATCTATCTATCTATCTATCTATCTATCTATCTATCTATCTATCTCATATCTATCTCATATCTATCTATCTGTCTGTCTGTCTGTGTGTCTGTCTGTCTGTCCGTCCGTCCGTCCGTCCGTCCGTCCGTCCATCCATCCAACTAAAAATGGTGAGTTTGGAAGCTCTACTTTTCTTGTTGCTCAGGGCCCCATTTTCTATAAATCCGCCACTGACTATGTTGGGATTATTTTCCTTGTCCCACAACATTTTTCCTGTGATTTTACCAAAACCCTTTCACGACCGCAGTCTCTTTGATGCCTCTTGGCCTTATAGACGGATTATTGATAATACAATTACTCTCCCCGTGTATTATATCTGCACGTCTTATGTTGCATTGAGTTTTCTTTGTACCTGAGCATCTTATTAGTTTGATACAAAGTGAATTGAATTGTACTTTATCGTGATGATGATGATTTAGGGCGACAGCCGCTTTTTGACACAAATCAGTTAAATCCCCGTATGATTGAGACCTGGGCCCGGCGCTCGCTGTCAGGTTACTCGTTCTGATACATTTCTTAACTCAATTCTGAATTCACTCGCGGTGAAGGGATCACTTTGCAGCCGAGCCCCAATGAAATAATCAGAACCTAAGGTAACACAAGATTAATGGCTTGTTCCTTTATTGCAAGGTCTGATGGGAAGTTTTCAGGACGTTCTGTATTATCTAATTATTTTATCAGGGTCTAATATCTCCGGGGTCTTCTGAGAGGTAACGAAGGTCCGCGGCGCTCTCACAGCAGAACTCCGATACCTGAGCGACAGGCTGAGGAGACCACACGCCATTACTGTCAAGAGGGAAACGGAACAGAAACCCCCAGCGGTATGGACAGTGCGCCGCTCAGTGTACAGATGTAGCCATCTCTATCTTGACTTTTAATGCATTAAATACACAGTGGCAAGATCTCTTATCTTGACATTTTCAATGGCTTTTGTTGTGTGATATCACACTGCAGCAGTTATCAGTCAAGATAAAGATGGCTACATCCGTATCTAAGCCTGTAGTATGTGATACTGTCTTCTAAGCTGTATCTAAGCCTGACATGCGTGATATTATCTGCTGAGCAGTGTATCTCATCCTATCATGTGTGATACGGTCTACTGAGCTGTGTATCTAATCGTATGTGTGATACTGTCTACTGAGCTGCTGTATCTAATCATATCACGTGTCATACTGTCTGCTGAGCTGTGTATCTAATCCTATCATGTGTGATACTGTCTGCTGAGCTGTGTATCTAATCCTATCATGTGTGATACTGTCTGCTGAGCTGTGTATCTAATCCTATCATGTGTGATACTGTCTGCTGAGCTGTGTATCTAATCCTATCATGGGTGATACTGTCTGCTGAGCTGTGTATCTAATCATATCACGTGTCATACTGTCTGCTGAGCCGCTGTATATAATCCTATCATGTGTGATACTGTCTGCTGAGCTGCTGTATCTAATCCTATCATGGGTGATACTGTCTGCTGAGCTGTGTATCTAATCCTATCATGGGTGATACTGTCTACTGGACTTTGTATCTAATCCTATCATGTGTGATACTGTCTGCTGAGCTGTGTATCTAATCCTATCATGTGTGATACTGTCTGCTGAGCTGTTGTATCTAATCCTAATCATGTGTGATACTGTCTGCTGAGCTGTGTATCTAATCCCATCATGTGTGATACTGTCTGCTGAGCTGTGTATCTAATCCTATCATGTGTGATACTGTCTGCTGAGCTGCTGTATCTAATCCTATCATGGGTGATACTGTCTACTGGACTTTGTATATAATCCTATCATGTGTGATACTGTCTGCTGAGCTGCTGTATCAAATCCTATCATGTGTGATACTGTCTACTGAGCTGCTGTATCTAATCCTATCATGTGTGATACTGTCTCCTGAGCAGGTGTATCTAATCCTATCATGTGTGATACTGTCTGCTGAGCTGTGTATCTAATCCTATCATGTGTGATACTGTCTGCTGAGCTGTGTATCTAATCCTATCATGTGTGATACTGTCTACTGAGCTGTGTATCTAATCCTATCATGTGTGATACTGTCTGCTGAGCTGCTGTATCTAATCCTAATCATGTGTGATACTGTCTGCTGAGCTGTGTATCTAATCCCATCATGTGTGATACTGTCTGCTGAGCTGTGTATCTAATCCTATCATGTGTGATACTGTCTGCTGAGCTGTGTATCTAATCCTATCATGTGTGATACTGTCTGCTGAGCTGTGTATCTAATCCTATCATGTGTGATACTGTCTGCTGAGCTGTGTATCTAATCCTATCATGTGTGATACTGTCTGCTGAGCTGTGTATCTAATCCTATCATGTGTGATACTGTCTGCTGAGCCGCTGTATCTAATCCTATCATGTGTGATACTGTCTGCTGAGCTGTGTATCTAATCCTATCATGTGTGATACTGTCTGCTGAGCTGTGTATCTAATCCTATCATGTGTGATACTGTCTGCTGAGCTGTGTATCTAATCCTATCATGTGTGATACTGTCTGCTGAGCCGCTGTATCTAATCCTATCATGTGTGATACTGTCTGCTGAGCTGTGTATCTAATCCTATCATGTGTGATACTGTCTGCTGAGCCGCTGTATCTAATCCTATCATGTGTGATACTGTCTGCTGAGCTGTGTATCTAATCCTACCATGTGTGATACTGTTTTTTATGGAGATAGTGTGCACATAGGCTTTATCGTCTCTTATTGTTGGATCATTAATAATTAAGATTAACGGTTGGATTTTTATTATCGCCCCATCTATGGCGGCTCCAGCTGGTATTTGCTGCAGAGCATTCAGATATTTGTATTTTGAAGCTTTCATCAAGTCAAGGGATAAACGATCGTCTAACAAACATGAAAGCGTTTCCGTGTAATGCGTGGATGGCGTTAGTGCTCGCAGGATACATCACGGCATCATTATGTTGTGCCGATGAGATAATGACTCTAAAAGATTCCACTAAAAAACATTAAGACCTACGAGCAAGATAACGACCTCCAGGTAAGAAGAAAGCGAAAAGCGTTACCAGGAAATCACCGCGGCGTATAAAGACTTAACTCCCACTTACTGCACGAAACGAGGCGCAGATTATTCTAAACGACCATTAAACAGCCACAAATAGAGAAGTGTAAACAGACATCAGATACCTGACTCACAGCGAAGATACAGCGAACACAAGGAAAGGTATCAACCGCGACGCCTGCACGGAACCGCGACCCCCGACGCCTGCACGGAACCGCGACCCCCGACGCCTGCACGGAACCGCAACGCCTGCACGGAACCGCAACGCCTGCACGGAACCGTGACCCCCGACGCCTGCACGGAACCGCAACGCCTGCACGGAACCCCGACGCCTGCACGGAACCGTGACCCCCGACGCCTGCACAGAACCGCGACACCTGCACTGGACCGCGACCCCCGACGCCTGCACAGAACCGCGACACCTGCACTGGACCGCGACCCCCGACGCCTGCACGGAACCGCAACGCCTGCACGGAACCACAACACCTGCACGAAACCGTGACCCCGACGCCTGCACGGAACCGCAACGCCTGCACGGAACCGCGACCCCTGCACGGAACCGCGACCCCGACGCCTGCAAGGACCCCCGACGCCTGCACGGACCTGCGACCCTGACGCCTGCACGGACCCGCGACACCAGCACGTAACCGTAACCCTGACACCTGCGGTACAGGATAATGTCTTATTGTTCTGTTGCCCCAAGTATCAGGGTCAATATCCTGTACCCCAAGTGTCAGTGTACGATTATCCTGCACCCCAAGTGTCAGTGAACGATTATACTGCACCCCAAGTGTCAGTGTACGATTATCCTGTCCCCAAAGTGTCAGCGTGTCATTATCCTGTCCCCCAAGTGTCAGCGTGTCATTATCCTGTCCCCCAAGTGTCAGTGTATCATTATCCTGTACCCCAAGTGTCATTATCCTGTACCCCAAGTGTCAGTGTATCATTATCCTGTACCCCAAGTGTCAGTGTACGATTATCCTGCACCCCAAGTGTCAGTGTACGATTATCCTGCACCCCAAGTGTCAGTGTACGATTATCCTGCACCCCAAGTGTCAGTGAACGATTATACTGCACCCCAAGTGACAGTGTACGATTATCCTGTCCCCCAAGTGTCAGCGTGTCATTATCCTGTCCCCCAAGTGTCAGCGTGTCATTATCCTGTCCCCCAAGTGTCAGTGTATCATTATCCTGTACCCCAAGTGTCATTATCCTGTACCCCAAGTGTCATTATCCTGTATCCCAAGTGTCAGTGTATCATTATCCTATACCCCAAGTGTCAGTGTACGATTATCCTGCACCCCAAGTGTCAGTGTACGATTATCCTGCACCCCAAGTGTCAGTGAACGATTATACTGCACACCAAGTGTCAGTGTACGATTATCCTGCACCCCAAGTGTCAGTGTACGATTATCCTGCACCCCAAGTGTCAGTGAACGATTATACTGCACCCCAAGTGTCAGTGTACGATTATCCTGTCCCCCAAGTGTCAGCGTGTCATTATCCTGTCCCCCAAGTGTCAGTGTGTCATTATCCTGTCCCCCAAGTGTCAGTGTATCATTATCCTGTACCCCCAAGTGTCATTATCCTGTACCCCAAGTGTCATTATCCTGTACCCCAAGTGTTAGTGTATCATTATCCTGTACCCCAAGTTTCAGTGTATCCTTATCCTGTACCCCAAGTGTCAGCGTGTCATTGTCCTGTACCCCAAGTGTCAGTGTCAGTGTCATTGTCCTGTACCCCCAGTGTCGCTGTCGGGCGGTCCTGTATTCATCAGTCATTGTATATACTTCTGCCCTTTCTATATATCGTTACATTCTTCCCTGTATATTGCGGCTCTGTGGGTCTTTTTGGTACTGTACATTATATCAGTGTCTGTATTTGATACTTAATCAGTTCCGTTCATTATGTTATTAGCCTTTTATATTCTAATTATTCCACCTCATTGACTAATTAAATGAATCAACTCCGTGCCGGTGGCTATAATTATAATGAATGCAATTCAGGACCTGTCGTCACTCCCAGGATTTTTCATGTGGATAAACAATTATTGAACTCAGCCCATATTTTATTTGGTGTCATTTTTCGGCTTTTCTAGCAGTGGCTTCGGGGGCTCTGTGGTTTTTTATTATTATGCTTTTCTACTCTTCAGGAGAACACTGGATAGAATGAAGCAATGACGCCAGTGTAAAGGGAAAAAACATCACCCGGAGCCTCCAGTCACCCGTTTATTCATTCCCTATCTCCTAACTAATCTAATAGGCGCTGTGATGATGATGATAACTACAGTGTCATTTTTTTCAACAACATTTATTATTTGCAAAGTTATGAGCATTTTTGAAAATATGCAAATTTGGTTATACTTGTCAAATAGGAAATAACTTTTTCTCTTCACTCTGGGAGGTGTAATGTTTTCTGTATGACACTGTCCAATCAGCATACAGCTTCTCCCCCTGCCCAGCAACACGTGATCATAGAGTATACAGCTTCCATTCCCGACTGTGTGTTCAACTAGTGATACCTCCGGTTGTGTCACAGCTAGACCTGCGATCCTGGTGGCATATGAAATATTAGAATCTCCTCTTTCATATGACACCAGAACCGCTGTTGTAGGTGGTCCATAGCCGAAGATTTGGCTGTTTTAAATTATCCCCCTTGCCTCCAGCCTCAGTCTCTCACACGGTGTGAAGCAGCTTCATGCTGATAGGACAACGTCAGAGGCTGGGAGGAGCTCCACTTCCGGAGAATCACTGGTGGTACCTCCCACTTGTCTAGTATAGACTAATTTGCATATTTAGCAAAAACCTCATAACGTTTAACCCGTTAGTGACCGCCAATACGCCTTTTAACGGCGGCCACTAACGGGCTTTATTCTGATGCATATGCCTTTTTACGGCACTGCATCAGGATAATGTAAACAGAGCAGGGAGCTGTCAAATCTCCCTGCTCTCAGCTGCTAGAGGCAGCTGAGGGCTGGGGGCCTCCCTGCTCTGCCGGGTGAGATCGATATTAGTATCGATCTCACCAGTTTAACCCTTCAGATGCGGTGCGCAATAGCGTGCACCGCATCTGAGTGGTTTTGGAGAGAGGGAGGGAGCTCCCTCTCTCATCCCACCGACACCCGGCGATACGATCGCCGAGTGTCTGTGTCTCTAATGGCAGCCGGGGGTCTAATAAAGGCCCCCAGGTCTGCCTGGAGCGAATGGCTGCTAGATCATGCCGCAGGCATGACCTAGCATATGCCTGTCCGTGTTAAACGGACAGGCAGTAATACACTGCAATACAGAAGTATTGCAGTGTATTATAATAGCGATCGGAGAATCGCATATTAAAGTCCCCTAATGGGACTAGTAAAAAAGTGAAAAAAAGTTGAATAAAGTTAATTAAAAAAAAAAATGTGAAAAAAATGAAAAACCCAGCTTTTCCCCTTACAAACTGCTTTACTATTAAAAAAACTAAATAAAGTAAAAAAGTTACACATATTTGGTATCGCCACGTCCGTAACGACCCCGACTATAAATCTATTACATTATTTAACCCGCACGGTGAACGCCGTAAAAAATGTAATAAATAACTATGGAAAAATTGCTGTTTTCTGTGAATCCTGACTTAAAAAAAATGTGATAAAAAGAGATCAAAAAGTCGCATCTACTCCAAAATGGTACCAATAAAAACCACAAGTCTTCCCGCAAAAAAAAAGCCCTCATACAACCGCATCGGCGAAAAAATAAAAACGTTACGGCTCTTCAAATATGTAGACACAAAAACAAATAATTTTGAAAAAAAAGCGTTTTTACTGTGTAAAAGTAGTAAAACATACAAAAACTATACAAATTTGGTATCATTGCAATCGTAACAACCCGCTGAATAAAGTTATTGTGTTATTTATATCACACGGTAAACGGCGTAGATTTAAGATGCGAAAAAGCGTGGCAAAATTTCAGGGTTTTTTCTATTCCCCCCCAAAAAAAAGTTAATAAAAGTTAATCAATAAATAATATGTCCCCCAAAATGGTGCTATTAAAAAGTACAACTTGTCCCGCAAAAAATAAGACCTTATACAGCTGTGTCGACGCAAAAATAAAAAGGTTATAACTCTTGGAATGCGACGATGGAAAAACGTAAAAAATGGCTTGGTCATTAAGGTCTAAAATAGGCTGGTCATTAAGGGGTTAAAATAATAAACTTTTTGGGAGACAACTTTCACTATTATTATTATTATCAGTGTGACAGCGCCTGTTAGGGTATGTTCACACTGCCTATTTTCGGCCGTTTTTCGGTCCGTAAACACCTGAAAAACGGCTTAAAAATCAGAAGCCGAACGCCTCCAAACATCTGCCCATTGATTTCAATGGGAAAACGGCGTTCTGTTCCGATGGAGCGTTTTTCGCTGCATTTTTTTTATGCGTAAAAGAAGCGCCTGAAAACTGCTCCGTATTTTCAGACGTTTTTGGCTCTGCGTGTGAACATACCCTAAGATCAGCGAGGAGATTGGTCATTAGTAAACTAGCGACAGATATTTAAAATACCTAAAAAGAAAGATATACTGACGTATTACGGCCCGATGGAGGCCAAAAGAACTCTCTTTTGGCCTCGGTCGTTCTAATGAACCCCTTTGGATATGTTTATCGTGTACGCCGGGAGCTTTCCTGGTGTACGCACTAAACGTAGGGCAAAAACATGATGTGAACACGGCCTTACTTACATCAATTTATTTATTTCTTTTAATTTTAACATTTTTCAACAATTTTGCGACAACAGTGATGGTGACGTTTACAATGTTTTATTTTATTGGTATTTGATCGGCATGCAGCTGCTCGGCCCCCATGTCGTGAAGATCAGTGAATGTGAAGATTCATGTTTGCATCCAAGAGCTGAGGGCTTGTAAGGGTTTGTTCACACGACCTATTTTCAGACGTAATTCAGGCGTTTTACGCCTCGAATTACGCCTGAAAAGACGGCTCCATTACGCCTGCAATGGGTTTTACGATGTTCTGTTCCCACGAGCCTTTATTTTACGCGTCGCTGTCAAAATACGGCACGTAAAATTATGGCTCGTCAAAAGAAGTGCAGGACACTTCTTGGGACGTTTCTGGAGCCATTTTTTCATAGACTCTACTGAAAACAGCTCCAAAAACGGACGTAGAAAACGTGCAAATAACGCAAGTTGCTCAAAAAACGTCGGAAAATCTCTTGAAAACAGCTCCGTATTTTGAGACGTATTTTGTTAATCGTGTGCACATACCCTTAGGCCCTGTTCACACGGAGTATTTTGACGAGCTTTTTGGAGAGGAAACCGCTCCGCAAAACTCGTCAAAAACCGGCCGGAAATGCCTCCCATTTCAATGGGAGGCGGGGGCGGTTTTCTCCCGCGAGTGGTAAAACCGCCTCGCGGGAGAAAGAAAGGACATGCCCTATATTCACGCGTTTACGCCTCTGACCTCCCATTGACATAAATGGGAGGCAGAGAAAGCGTATTTCGCGGAGTTTTTTGCTCGTAGCACTCAATGGGTGCAAGCGAAAAACGCAGAGAAAATCACAGCAAAAATTGCGGCAAACGACGTGCAGGAAGGACAAAATCTGCCTCCAAATCCCAAACGGAATTTTGAGGCAGAATTTTGCTCCTGCAAAAAAACTCTGTGTGAACGAGCCCTTACAGTTCTATCCAGTCTAGACAATCTCCTGTGAGCTGAATAGTCTGGACTCCAGACTGATACATTGTACTTGCACTGATACATTGTAACAAAATATCAGGAGAGGAGAGAGATTTGTGCTCCTGATTGACTGACTTATTCACTTTATTGGGGCTGAGCTGCAATACCACATACAACCCATGGACAGGAGGGGCACTGTTTTTGAAAAAATGCAGCCATGTTTTTCTTATGCTGTAAAACATGAATGGGGAATAAAAATGTCACAAAAAAATTAGAAATGGCAAAAAAAAAAAAAAAAAATTTTGAAAATGTCCTCAATCATTGCACTGTAATCCGGTGGTAAAAGCATCCGCTCTCAAAACCGCGACACAAATCGCCTCGTCGAATAAGGGTGATCTAAGAAACGGTTGAATAGAAGTTTTATCACTGACAGAAGGGCGAAGATTTTTTATTTTTGGAGTAAAATGTTCTTTAGATCACAAGCTCAGTCATGAGATCGAACGCATCGGAGAAGGAACAGAAATAATACGTTTCTTTTTTCCGCAGGCGACCGACATTCTGACCAACTTTAATGATTTCACTTTAAGGACACTGAAGAAAATGGAATTTCCAAATTGTCAATGTTCCTGCCGAAAATGTCAGCACGGTCTGCGGTTAGGACGAGTTCTCTCAGTAGTTTTCGGCGTTTGATGACAGATACTTTTGCGCTACAGAGAGAAACACTTGACAAAATGTCATTCTGTCTGAAATTTTATACAATTCACTCTACGTTCTGAATTCTGCTTAGAAGAGTCCAAACACGGCAATTACTCCGGAGGATTCTGTAACGTCAATGAAAGAAGTCCAAGGTCATTCGTAACGCAACAAGTCGCCAGGTTTGAAAACGTTCAGTTCATATTTAACTATTTGCATTCACAAGGTTTCCATCTTTACTGTACAATTAAGGGGTCACATACTTATTAGGCAATTTCAGACCCAGAGAAATGGAAAAAAAAACATGTTCAAATATTGCTACAAAGCTCCCAGCGCATTTTAGAAACGTATCCATAGGGCCCCATTCACCCGACATATGCCAAAAGTGTGAATTTTTGGCACATGCCCGACCGGCATGCAACCCAATAATTACAAAGGATTACAGTAAAAAAAAAAAACAACAATATATATATATACACTACCGTTCAAAAGTTTGGGGCCACCCAGACAATTTTGTGTTTTCCATGAAATCTCACACTTATATTTATCAAATGAGATGCAAAATGACTAGAAAATATAGTCAAGACATTGACAAGGTTAGAAATAATGATTTTTATTTGAAATAATAATTTCCTCCTTCAATCTTTGCTTTGGTCTTGGAACGCTCCATTTGCAGCAATTCCAGCATTGCAGACCTTTGGCATTCTAGCTGTTAATTTGCTGAGGTCATCGGGAGAAATTTCCCCCCATGCTTCCAGAAGCCCCTCCCACAAGTTGGATTGGCTTGATGGGCACTTCTTGTGTACCATACGGTCAAGCTGCTCCCACAACAGCTCTATGGGGTTGAGATCTGGTGACTGCGCTGGCCACTCCATTACAGATAGAATACCAGCTGCCGGCTTCTTCCCTAAATAGTTCTTGCATCATTTGGAGGTGCTTTGGGTCATTGTCCTGTTGTAGGATGAAATTGGCTCCAATCAAGCGCTGTCCACAGGGTATGGCATGGCGTTGCAAAATGGAGTGATAGCCTTCCTTATTCAAAATCCCTTTTACCTTGTACAAGTCTCCCACTTTACCCCAGACCATCACATGACCTCCACCATGCTTGACAGATGGCGTCAGGCACTCTTCCAGCATCTTTTCAGTTGTTCTGAGTCTCACAAATGTTCTTCTGTGTGATCCAAACACCTCAAACTTCCATTTGTCTGTCCATAACACTTTTTTCCAATCTTCCTCTGTCCAATGTCTGTGTGCTTTTGCCCATATTAATCTTTTCCTTTTATTAGCCAGTCTCAGATATGGCTTTTTCTTTGCCACTCTGCCCTGAAGGCCAGCATCCCGGAGTCGCCTCTTCACTGTAGACGTTGACACTGGCGTTTTGCGGGTACTATTTAATGAAGCTGCCAGTTGGGGACCTGTGAGGCGTCTATTTCTCAAACTAGAGACTCTAATGTACTTGTCTTGTTGCTCAGTTGTGCAGCGGGGCCTCCCACTTCTCTTTCTACTCTGGTTAGAGCCGGTTTGTGCTGTCCTCTGAAGGGAGTAGTACACACCGTTGTAGGAAATCTTCAGTTTCTTGGCAATTTTTCGCATGGAATAGCCTTCATTTCTAAGAACAAGAATAGACTGTCGAGTTTCACATGAAAGCTCTCTTTTTCTAGCCATTTGGAGAGTTTAATCGAACCCACAAATGTAATGCTCCAGATTCTCAACTAGCTCAAAGGAAGGTCAGTTTTATAGCTCCTCTAAACAGCAAAACTGTTTACAGCGGTGCTAACATAATTGCACAAGGGTTTTCAAGTGTTTTCTAATCATCCATTAGCCTTCTAACACAGTTAGCAAACACAATGTACCATTAGAACACTGGAGTGATGGTTGCTGGAAATGGGCCTCTATACACCTATGTAGATATTGCATTAAAAACCAGATGTTTGCAGCTAGAATAGTCATTTAGCACATTAACAATGTATAGAGTGTATTTCTGATTCATTTAATGTTATCTTCATTGAAAAAAACTGTGCTTTTCTTTCAAAAATAAGGAAATTTCTAAGTGACCCTAAACTTTTGAACGGTAGTGTGTATATATATATATATGCTTGAGAAATGCCCCATGGAGTAGGGCTGAAACGTCCCATGTGGTGAATAAATCCTCTTTTTTCACTATCAAGGTGTGCTGTCTCGTATTTTGAAAGGATTTACTTGGTATTTGGGACATTGGTCATATGTCCAAACGAGACCTTGCACCCTGGCTGTACGTATTTTGATGAA